>NC_043702.1:94106763-94212072 GCF_006229205.1 Suricata suricatta | reverse complement strand
ATCAATGGAATAGAATAGAGAACCCAGAACTGGGCCCACAAATGTACGGCCAATTAATTTTTGACAAAGCAGGAAAGAGTATCCGATGGAAGAAAGACTGCCTCTTTAGCAGGTAGTGCTGGGAGAACTGGACAGCAACATGCAGAAGAATGAAACTAGACTACTTTCTTACACCATACACAAAAATAAACTCAAAATGGGCGAAGGACATGAATGTGAGACAGGAACCCATCAAAACCCTTGAGGAGAAAGTAGGAAACAACCTCCTTGACTTCAACCACAGCAATTTCCTACTCTACACATCCCCAAAGGCAAGGGAAATGAAAGCAAAAATGAACCCTTGGGACTTCATCAAGATAAAAAGCTTCTGCACTGCAAAGGAAACAATCAAGAAAACTAATAGGCAACCAACAGAATGGGAAAAGATAGTAGCAAATGACATATCAGATAAAGGGCTAGTATCTAAAATCTACAAGGAACTCACCAAACTTCACACCCACAAAACAAATAACCCAGTGAAGAAATGGGCAGAAGACATGAACAGATATTTTTAGTTTTTTGAGAAACCTCCTTACTGCTTTCCAGAGTGGCTTTACCAGTTTGCATTCCCACCAATAGTGCAAAAGAGTTCCCCTTTCTCTGAACCTTCACCAACATCTGGTTTTTTTTTTTGTCTTGTTAATTTTAGCCATTCTTACGGATGTGAAGTAGTGTCTCATTATGGTTTCGATTTGTATTTCCCTGATGATGAGTGATGTTGAGCATCTTTTCATATACCTGTTAGCAATCTGGATGTCTTCTTTGAAAAAGTGTCTATTCATGTCTTCTGTCCATTTCCTAACTGGGTTATTTGTTTTTTCGGTGTTGAGTTTGAAAAGTTTTTTATAGATTTTGGATACTAGCTCTTTATCAGATAAGTCATTTGCAAGTAACTTCTCCCATTCTGTAGGCTGTCTTTAAGTTTTGTTGATTGTTTCCTTCTCTGTACAAAGATTTTATCTTAAAGTCCCAGTAGTTCATGTTTGCTCTTGTTTTCCTTGCCTTCAGCAACATGTCTAATAAGAAGTTGCTCCAGCCAAGGTCAAAGAGGTTTCTACCTTTGTTCTCTTCTGGGATTCTGATGGTTTCCAATCTCACATTGAGCTCTTTCAAATATTTTGAACTTATTTTTATGAATGGTATAAGAAATTGGTTTCATTCCTCTTTATGTCACCATCCAGTTTTCCCAACACTGTTGTTGAAGAGACTGTTTTTCCCCCACTAGATATTCTTTCCTGCTTTGTATAAGATGAGTTTACCATAGAGTTGTAGGTCCATATCTGGGTTTTCTGTCACATTGATATATGTGTCTGTTTTTGTGCAAGTACCATACTGTCTTGATGACTACAGTTTTGTAATATAACTTGAAATCTGGAATTGTGTTGCCTCCAGTTTTGTTTTTCTTTTTCAGTATTGCTTTGGCTATTTGGAGTTTTTTGTGGTTCCATACAAATTTTAGAATTGTTTGTTCTAGTTCTGAAATAAAGGCAGGTGGTATTTTGGTAGGAATTGCATTAAGAAATAAAAGGCATCTGAATAGGCAAGAAAGAAGTCAAACTTTCACTATTTACAGATGACATAATACTCTATGTAGATAACTGGAAAGACTCCACCAAAAAATTGCTAGAACTAATACATGAATTCAGCAAAGTCACAAGATATGAAATCAACGTGTAGAAATCTATTTCATTTCTATACACCAATAATGAAGCAACAGACAAAGAAATCAAGTAATTGATCCTATTTGCAGTTGCACCAAAAACAGTAAGATACCTAGGAGTAAACCTAACTAAAGAGGTAAAAGATCTATACTCTGAGAACTATAGAACATTTATGAAAGAAACTGAAGGGGACATCAACAAATGGAAAAGCATTCCATGCTCATGATTGGAAGAACAAATATTGTTAAAATGTCTATACTACCCAAATCAATCTACACATTCAATGCAATCCCTATCAAAATACCAGAAATGTTATAATTGTTTAAAGAAAAATTATAAAAACTACTGAGATAAGTTGCAGATGACATAATGAAATATAAACAATAATCTGAATACAATTATGTAAATCAAGATACTTTATTTTTTAAATAAGTAAATATGTAATTTATCAATTTTTTAATAGTATAATAGTATGGATACCTAAATTTTAACTTATTTGGATGACAAAAAATATGATGAAACCATGGTATTCCTTTGAATTATGTATGCATGTTGGATAGATCTAACTCCATTGTACAGATTTTTAAAATAATTAAATATAGGGGTGCCTGGGTGATTCAGTCAGTTAAGCATAGGACTTTGGCTCAGGTCATAATCTCACAGTTCATGAGTTCAAGCCCTGGATTAGGATCTCTGCTGTCAATACACAGCCTGCTTTGGATCCTCTGTCTGCTTCTCTCTCTTCCCCTCTCCCACTAGAATCCTTTCTCTCCCAAAAATAAACAAACATTTAAATAATAATAATTCATTATAAATACTATGTGGCATCTATAAACCAGAAATAACTGAATCTGTTTTTAAGGTTCCTAATTAAAGTTTTGGGGCATAGTTTATAACAAAGTATATACTACTAAAAACTACTAACACCTAGTACATAAATTTATATCTTGTTAATAGGACTTAAAAAATTTAAACTAAATCAGGAATGCCTGCAATTAAAAGACATGCCAATGTTGTAATTTGATTTAAAACAAAAACCTTTACATGAAAGAAACCATGTTATTTCTTTTTAGTTGGTGTATTTTATTGAATATAACCTGAATTTTTTGTAATTCTTGAACACATTTCAAATACTTTAAAAGAACTTCTAGTTCTTTGGCTGTTTAAAGGTGTTTTTCTTTCTAACACATTGCAGATCATAAGAGTAAGTGTTGGTAGAGCTGAAAAGAAATGCCTACTTCTAAAAACATGGGAAGAAAAGCCAGCTTTCGTGTTCAGTGCTTCATAGTGATAGTCTCTTTTCTTAGCTTCTACAGGACTCTTCCTTAAGACAAATGCATTCTTTTACAATACTTAAAGGGTACATGAAGTAAAGTCACTATATGAATATTATAATTAGCCCCACTATCCTGCTTTACCATGTATCTGAAATCAGAAATCCCAATACAGCCCCAAATATTTTCTATCAAGTCAATCAATTTAATATTGTTTTAAAGTTTGTTTGTTTGTTTATTTAGAGAGAGACAGAGAAGAAAGAGATATTAAGAATCTCAAGAGGCTCCACGCTATCAGCACACAGACTCCTCACAAAGTGCAACTTCATGACCTGAGCTTCAAGAGCCAGAGGCTTAACCAAGTAAGTCACCCAGACACCCCAGGAATATGCCTTTCTTTAAAATAAAGTGAAAGAAACATTATTTTAAGAACAGGCAAATTCTCCTGGCAGGTAAGTTTTAGGGGAAAATACACACACACACACACACACACACACACACACACAGATATATATATATTATATCTAGAAATTAAGAATCTGGAAATTGATATCCTTAAAGCTCTCTATGTAGCTCTAAGAAAGTTTAAAGACTGCTTTATTAGAATTCTCATCACTTGGCAGACCCAGAATAACCCTTCACAATCTTTCCCTGGGGTACAACTTCTTTTTGAACTCCTTAACCCAAGGGGTCTTATGACATTGTCGTTTTTGTTTTTGGGCAATGGACTTACTAATTCTACCAAGGAGAGCTGTCATCAGAGACTCCAGGAGGCTTATCCCTACACTTTTTAGGGAAGTCATCCTTGTAATTCAAAGGTGATTTATCGATCTAAGTGAGGCAGCCTAAGTCATTTTAAGTTGCCTACACTTAATCTTTGGGACTAAAAGCTGGTGAAAGTACATGGGCTATCTTTAGTGATTTCAACTTGAGGTTTCTGGCATTTATCTCACTAGAATAAAAATGAAAACAAAGTTTTCTGGTGTAGTATTCTAATTTTACTAACATGAGAAACATTATACTTGAATAAAGCAATATTGATAAATAGGAATAAGAAGTATTGCTTAAATATAAGAGTTTGAAATGAAAATTATTCCCTGTGAGAACATCCTAAAACTTCAGATTTTATTGTAAGGTAGGCAGGAGAGTTCCACTTGAAGCCTATCATGGTTATTTCCATTAGTTAGCTCATTAAATAATGCAAAAGTGAGTCAGCACAATAGAAGAATGAGTAAGCATTTGGAATTGTAATGATCCGAGTGCCAATTTATGGTCTTGATCTTGCCAGACGCATGATGTAGGACAATCAAGATTTAGCGTTGCGGGGGCCTGAGTGGCTCAGTTGGTTAAGTGTCTGAATTTGGCTCAGGTCATGATCTCACGGTTCGTGAGTTTGAGCCCCACATCGGGCTCTGTGCTGACAGCTAGCTCATGGAGCCTGCTTCAGATTCTGTCTCCCTCTCCCTCTGACCCTCCCCTGCTCGCACTGTCTCTATCAAAAATAAATTTAAAAACATTAAAAATTTAAAAAAAGATTTAGTGTTGCCAGCTACAAAATGAAGACTAAATTACCAGCTTCATAGGATTTGTGAAAATTAAATGAATTAATATCAGTAAAGCACACAAGACAGCCACATGCTTGGCATAGTAGCTAAATAATAGAATGTTAGTTCTTCTTTACACATCATTTGCTATGTGCAAAATTATTCGAAGAAAAATAAAATATAAATGCCTCTCTTAGAGAATACAAAATGCAGAGATGTTAAAGTAAAAAGTTAAGGTAGAGATGATTAGAGGCCATAAAACAAGCATGTACAAAGGTATGATGGAAGTACAGAGCCAAAAGCCAGGAAGGTAGCCTTTCAACTTCCATCTGATTTAATTCAACCCAGTATAACAAATCAAGATCCTGCTGTCCCCCCCACATTATTGGGTCTAGTGGACCATTCAGAGTATAAACTGTGAACTCTGTCCTTTGGTAATTTATAATTTAGTTCAGAAGACAAGACTTACAGGAAACACAATATTTAACAAATACCATAAATTGGCACTCGGATCATTACATAATAGACATTCAATAAATATGTGTATTATGTATTAAGTTGGAGGGTATACATGGGTCCTTCCAGAGCTAACATATAGTGGTGGATGTTAATAAGTAAGAATCTAAGCAATTAAAAAGTTAATACCATGAATTGATGAGGTGCCAAGAGGTCACAGAGAGGATGGGTGCTGTGAGAGGTCATGGAAGGAAGAGGAGAGCATTCATCAGACAACTTTTCTGATTGTCTTGAGTGGAAACTCAGAATCTGAAATTTTAGTTTCCTAAATGAAAGAGATCCTTTTGGGTTTCGTACATCATATAGTTTAATTTCCTCCTAAACTATAAATAATGAAATGGCTTCAGTATACCAGGATCATGTATCCCATTTGTGATATGTAAACCATTAAGTCTCTTGAGATTTTATACATGTAAATATGATCTTTGTCATAACTATCCTAAACTCTGCTCATAGATGTTCACCACGTGGCCATTTGACTGAAGATGCTTGCTTGTATCAGGAATAGAATCACGTAAATTGATTAAACCTAAGGAATATTTTAAATACCAACCCCAAAGGAGAGTTTATAACAACAGATATCAAATATTACAGCTATTAAATGTGACTCAAGATAATGGAGCTGACATAAGAGTATGGATTTGATGTAATAGCATTAATTTTCCTAAACAGGAGACATTTTTTATGGTAACATGATAGAGCAAAGTACATTATGCCAGGCCATTATAATTCCAAGAAACTGTCAACCTGAAAAGAAATCTTCCAAAGAGCATAGAGCTAAGAAATAGTCTCCAATTTCTTTAGCATTATTTACTTTTGACTTCAGGATTCTTGGAAGTACTATTTTCTTTGCATATCTAGTAATAGAATTCAGAAGGCAAATCATCATCCCTTTCCATCCCATTCACCAAACTGACCACACATCACATTGCCCCATGTCTGCCACATCCTCAGACTCTTCACATCTAGGAGAAGGAGGAGACACTGGAAACAGGTAGACCTGTATACATCCTATCTCCACTACTTGTCTATGACCCTGACGATTATTAGCCTCTCTTAATCTCAACTTCTTGATCAACGAAATGAGAATGACAGTATGGTCCATGAAGGATTATTGTGAGAATGTAACTAAAAAGGTAATAATCACAAAGCATAGAGTTACACAGTTATTTTATCAAAAAAAATATGAGGCAACACTTTAAGGAAAAAGGCATGAAATTGTGAGGGAATGATAATCACTAATGTTACTCAACTTTAAAGGCAATAGTTTGATATTCTCAAATATAAAAGAAATCAAATAAATATATTAAGACCCAAGGAGGAAGACCCAACTCCATATAGATCACTTCCCTCTGCAAAAGATTAAAAAACTAAATGAACCACTTTCCATAATGAGGATAGAAGGGCCACATCAAGGCAAGGAAGGGGTATAGACATGGTCTTGTAAAAAATGCTACCCTGGCCCAGTGACCCACAATATGGAGGAATATCAACAGAAAGACCTATCTCCTGGGGAGAAAAAGGCTGATACCCCATATAGGGGCCCCCAGACCCCCTGGATCTACACCTTAAGAATAAGCATCCCTGATCATCTGGCTTGCAAAGCCAATGGGGCTGATATCCAGGGATCTCCAATGGCTGGCTATATAGGAAACTGAGATTTCCCTCTGAGAGGGCTCACACGTGGTTCTCCTTGCCCTGAGACCTGGGGGTGAAGAAGCAGTTTGAACAGCACCTAGATTATATGTGATAAAGATTCATTTGCTAATCTGGGGGCAGTGGCTGTAGTGGGGGAGACATTTGAGAAGTTCTCTGGAGACAAAGCCCTGGCAGACACAACTGTTGTAT
The DNA here is from genome assembly GCF_006229205.1 of Suricata suricatta. Classification (NCBI taxonomy): domain Eukaryota; kingdom Metazoa; phylum Chordata; class Mammalia; order Carnivora; family Herpestidae; genus Suricata; species Suricata suricatta. The sequence continues at coordinate 94,205,190 of NC_043702.1, read as the reverse complement.
TCTCTACATAGCCTGCTAGCACATATGGGTGAGCTCAGATCTGGCATCCTCCCACCACCTTATGGCAGCAGCGCGTGCTCAAACTGGAGAGAATGGTTGATTGCAGTGTTCCCCCACTCCCTGGCTTGAGTGGGTGAGTGTAAATAGTCCTGGAGTTCTGTTCCCTAGCTAAAATCTGTGGGTGTGGGCAACTGTACCCTCCTCTGTCCCCTGGTTGGGGCTGCCACTTGCAGCCTAAACCAAGTGTGCATACACAGATAAGGCTCTTTGCTGCTGCAGATTGAAGCTCACAGGTGTCTATGCACAAGGCATTTTCCTGCTGCCTTTCTGAAGCCAACCCACTACACCATCCAAGACCTTGCTAAAGCCAGAGGGCATGTGAAATCTACCCCTTAACTGCATGGCTATGGTAGCCAAGAGGACTGGAGTTCCAGAGCTCTATGGGACTGTGACAATTGGAAAGACAGCTCTAGGCAGGCCATCACCCGCGCCCCCCCCTCCCCCAGGCACTACCCAAACAGCAGACTTAAACATCAGCCCAGTCTTGCCCTGAAAAATGCCTATTTCCTTAGCCTGGAACTCCAGCCTGCAGGAAAGGCTTCAGGTTTCCCACACATCCAGAAGCTAAGGAGGCACATTCAGGGAAACTAAGTGAAAAGACATATCCTTGCACACCCCCTTGACCTCAGTACAGCTTGATCAGACTTTTCAGGAAGGAAGCTTATATACTCCTTTAGAGCCCTGATGTTTTTAACTATTGCCTAGGCAGTGCCTCCAAACCCCTTGGTCTAGAGGCCCACAGGGATTATGACTGCAAACCCACAGTACTGTATATATTTGTGACTTTAAAAGCTTCTACCTGAAGGTCTGTCTTCCATTCAGCCTAAAACTAGGTACTAAATGAGATTCCTCCCCTTGGATCACTGAAAGATCTTGGCACACCCCTAACAATGAGAATATAATCAAGAATAAATCAGGTAGTTCACATAATCACAAATGTTTGAGAGACTAGCAAGAGGTAGGGAAAGGTTGAACAAGATGGATTATTACCTACAGAAGTCCATGTATTCAAGACTGAGACAGCTTTTTTCACCTAATATATAAAAACAAAGAAATTCAAGCCAAATGAGGAAACAGAGAAGTATATTCCAAATGAAAGAATAAAACAAAACTCAGAAAAGATCTTGATACAAAGATAAATAATCTACCTGACAAAGAATTCAAAGTAATGGCCATAAAGATGTTCACCACCTTGGGAAAAGAATGGATAAAAACAGAAAGAAGTTCAACAAGGAGATAGAAAACAAAGTAGCAAACAGTAGTCACAGAGAAAAAGAATACAGTAATTTAACTGGAAAATACACTAGAGAGTTTCAACATCAGGCTAGTTGAAGTAGAAGTACAGATCGGTGACCGGGAAGTTAAAGCAATGGAACTCACCCAGACAGCGCAGCAACAAGAAAACAGTGAGTGGTTTGTTTTTTTTTTTTAATGAAGGTAACTTAAAGGATATCTGAAACAACATTGGAGTGGAATAACATTTGCAGTACAGGGGTCCTAGAAGGAGATAAGAAAGGGCGAATGGGGTAGGAAGTTCATGTGAAGAAATAATAGATAAAAATTTCCCTAACTTGGAGATGGAAACAGACAACCATATCCAGGAAGCTCAGAGTTCACATAAAATGAACTCAAAGAGAGTCACACCAAGATATACTACAATTAAATTTTCAAAAGTTAAAAAATAAAAAAAGAACCTTAGAAACAAGAAAAAAACACAAATTGTTACATACAAGGGAAACCTCTTAAGACTATGAACATAATTTTCAGTAGAAAGTTTGCAACCAGAAGGGAATGAGGGAATGGCATGACACATTCAAAGTGCTAAAAGGAAAAAAAATAAAATAAAAACAAAAACAAAAAACCTTCCAACTAAAAATACTTTGTCTAGCAAGGTTATTATTTAGATTTCAAAGAGATAAAGAGTTTTCCAGACACACAAAAGCTAAAGAAGCTCATCATTGCCAAATCAGATTAAAAGAAATATTAAAGGGACTTTAGCTGTAAAGATACAGCACTAAGTAATAACAGGAAAGTATACAAACATAAAAATCTTGGAAAAGGCAAATACATAGTAAAGGTGGTGAATTAATCACTTATAAAGCTACTAAGAGGCTTAAAAGATAAATGTAAAAAATATTAACTAAAACTACAATAATGAGTTAAAGGAGACATAAAATAAAAAGATGTAAAATCTAATATCACAAGCATAAAATGTGTAGTAAAAGCTTAGGGCTTGGTGTGTGTTCAAATTAATTTGCTATCAACTTAAAAATAGGCTGTTACGTGCATAGGATAATATATGTAAACTTCACAGTAGCCACAAAGCAAAAACTTATAGTAAATGCACAAAAGAAGATGAAAAAGAAATCTAAATATAACTCTAAATAAAACCATCAAACCACAAAGGAAGAGAGGAAGAAAGGAACAAAGAGAAACTATAAAAACAGACACAAAACAATTAACAAAATGGCAGTAAGTACATACCTGTCAAGTATTACTTTAAATAGATGAAATTCTTTAATCAAAAGATGTAAAGTAGCTCAGTGAATTAAAAAAAAATCCATCTATATTCTGCCTACAAGAGATTCAGTTCAAAAGTAAGGACACATATACACTGAAAGTAAAGGGATAGAAATAGATACTCCATGCAAATGGATGAAAATTGTAATAGAAATATACTTATCAGACAAAATAGGCTTTAAAACAAAGAGTAAAATAAGGAAGATGCATGTGTAAATATATATGGACACAACACAGAAGCAGCAAAATATATAAAACAAATATTAACAGAGTAAGGGAAAAATTGACAGCAATACTATAATAGCAGGAGACTTTAACACCCCATTTATATCAACAAGTAGACAGATCATCCAGAAAGTCAACAAGGAAACGTTGACACATTAGACCAGATGCTCTTAGTAGTCATATACAGAACATTCCATCCAAAAGCTACAGAATACACATTCTTCTCAACTGCTTGGAAATACCCCCCAGCATACATCACATGTTAGTCCACAAAATGAATCTCAACGAAACAGAAAGACTGAAATTACATCAAGCATTTCTTCTGACCTCAATAAGAGGCAAGTTCATCGTAATATAGGTTTTCCCCAAGAAACAAGATCAAATAAACAATTTAACTTTATACCTCAAGGTACAAGAAAAAGAAAAACAGCCCAAAATTAGTATAAGACATAAAATCATAGAGATCAGTGTGGAGATAAATGCAATAGAGACTAAAAAGAAAACAGAAAATATCAAAAAAGCTAAGAGCTGCCTCTTCAAAAAGATAAACTAAATTAACCCCTTAGAATCACCAAAAAAAAAAAAGGAGTGCTCTAATAATTAAAATCAGATATGAAAAAGGAGAAATTAACAATGATCCCACAAAAATACAAATGGTCATGAGACTATGAATAATTATAACCAATAAATTGTACAACCTAGAAAAATGGATAAATGCCTAAAAAAAATTACCATGTTCCAGGACTGAATCAGAAAGAGATAGAAAATCTGAATACACCAACTATTTGTAAGGAGATTGAATCAGGAATCAAATATCTTTCAACATACAAAATTCCCTGACCAGACAGTTTCAATGGTGAATTCTATTGAATATTCAAAGATTTAACACCTCCTTTTCAAATTCTTCCAAAATTCTGAAGAGAGAGAAGGCATCCAAACTCATTTACAAAGCCAGAATTAGCCTGCCACCAGACAAAATGAGACAAAAAACACATACATTACAGGCCAATATCCCCAGTGAACAGAGATGTAAAAATCCTCAAAAAAGTTAGTAAATTGAATTCAACAATACACTAAAAGTATCATATACAGTGATCAAGTGGGATTTATTCCAGGGATGCAACAATGGTTGAACACCTGCAAATCAATGTGATACACCACAGTAACAAAAATAAAAGATTAAAATACACATGATAATCAGAGCACCTGAGTACCCCAGTCAGTTAAGTTTCCAACCTTAGCTTTCAGCCCAGGTCATGATCTCATGATCGTGAGGTTTGGGCCCCAAGGTGAGCTCTGCACTGAGCATGCAGCCTACATGGGATTTTCTCTTTCCGGCCCCCTCTATTCCCCCTCTTGTGAACTCTCTCTAAAACACAAAAACAAAAGCTAAAAAAAAAAAAACCCTTATGATCACCTTAATAATTACAGGAAAAACTGAACATCCATTTAGGACAAAAACTCTGAACATAGTAGATTTAGAGAGATCATATGTCAGCATAATAAAGGCTGTATATGACAAACACACAACTAACATCCAATTCAATGGTGCAAAGCTGAATGCTTTTCCTCTAAGGAGGTAGACAAGAATGTCCACTATTCCCACTAATGTTCAACATATTATTGTAAGTCCTAGCCACAGCAGTTACGGAGGAAAAAATAATTTAAAAAGATAGTAATTGAAAAGGAAGAAGTAAAGCTAATATTATTTGAAGATGACATGATACTATATATAGAAAGCCCTAAAGATTCCGCCAAAAATCTGTTAGAAGTAATTATCTTTTTAGTAAAGCTGAAGAATACAAAATTTATATTCAATAATCTGTTTTTCTATACTCTATTAGTAAACTAACAAAAAGAGAAATCCAGAAAACAATCCTGTTTTCAAGTGCATCAAAAGAATAAAATACCAAGGAACAAATTTAGCAGAGGAGGAGAACGACCTATACTCTGAAAACTAGGAAACACTGATGAAAGAAAGACAACACAAATAAATGAAAAGATAATACATGTTCATGAGTTGGAAAAATATTGTTAAAATGTCTAAACCATCCAAAGCAAAGAACAGATTCAAAGAAATTCCTTTTAAAATTCTAATATCATTTTTATGAAATTAGAATAGTTTAAAAATATCTATGAAACCCAAAAAGCCCCCACATGACCAAAACAATTTTTGAAAAAGAACACAGCTAGAGGTATGACACTCACTCATTTCAGAATATACTGCAAAGCTATAGTAATCAAAACAATGTAGTATTGGCATTAAAAACGGACACATTAATCAGTGGAATAGAATAGAGAGCCCAGAGAGAAACCCATAGATGATAGATAGATAGATAGATAGATAGATAGATAGATAGATAGACAGACAACTAATTTACAACAAAAGAAATGAAAATATACAATAGGGAAAGGACAGTCTCTCCAATAAAAACTAGATGGGAAAACTAGATAGTCATTTGCAAAAGAATAAAACTGGACCACTATCTTATGCCATATATAAAAATCAACTCAAAATTGGTTAAAAACTTGAATGTAGTACCTGAAACCATAAAAATCCTAAAAGAAAATGCAAGCAGTAAACTCCTTGACACTGATCTTAGTGATGTTTTTTAGCAGGAGGAGGGGGATCTGACTCCAATGGCAAGTGAAACAAAAGCAAAAATTAACAAATGGGACTGTATCAAACTAAAAAGCTTCTGCACAATGAAGGAAACCATCAACAAAATAAAAAGGCAACCTACTAAATAAGAGATGCAGTATATAAATACAATACAATGGAATATTACTCACCAATCAAAGAGAATGAAATCTTTCCATTTCCAACAACATGGATGAAATTAGCATGTATTATGCTAAGTGAAATGGTCACTCAGAGAAAGACAAATATCATATGATTTCAGTCATATGTGGAATTTAACAAATTTAAGAAACATAGCAGATAAACATAGGGGAAGGGATGGAAAATGAGATAAAAAGAGAGATGGAGACAAACCATAAGAAACTCTTAAATATAGACAATAAACTGAAGGTTGCAAGAGAGAGGTGGGTGGGGAGATTGGCTAAATGGGTTAATGGGCATTAAGGAGGGCACTTGGGATGAGTACTGGGTGCTATATGTAAGTGATGAATCACTGGGTTTTACTTTTGAAACCAATATTTCACTAAATTTGAATGAATGAGTGAATTAATTAATCTTTGTTCTCATTAACAAAAACCAAACAATTTGATTGAAAAATGAACAGAGGATCTGAATAGATATTATTCCAAAGAAGACATACACATGGTCAATGGGCACATTAAAAAATGGTAACTATAACTAATCATTAGTGAAATACAAGTCAAAAACACCATGAGATAATTATCTCACACCTGCCAGAATGGATATTATGAAAAGTTATGAAATAATAGCTGTTAATGAGTCTGTAGAGAAAAAGGAACTCTTGTGCACTGCTGGTGAGAAGGTAATTTATTGTAGTCACTATGGCAAACAGTATGAATATTCTTCAAAATATTAAAGATAGAATACTATATTATCCAGCAATTCCACTAGTGGATACCTATTCTAAGAAAATAAAAACACTAATTTGAAAAAAAACATATGCATCCCTATATTTATTCATGTATTATTTACAATGGCCAAGATATGAAAGCAAGTTAATTTTCACCAATGCATGAATGATTAAAGAAGATGAGAGATATATATCTCACACAATATACATGCAATAGAATATGTACACTCAATGGAGTACTAGTCAGCTATAAAAAAGGAATGAGATTCTTATCATTTGTGACAACATAGATGGACCTTGTGGGTATTATATTAAGTGAAATAAATCAGATAGAGTAAAACAAATATTTCACTTATATGTAGAATATAAAGAACAAAACCAACAAACATAACAAAACAAAACCAAGATTCATAGATACAGAAAACAGACTGGTGGTTTCCAGAGAGATTGGGGAGGAGGTAAAGGAGATTAAGAAATGCAAAATTCTAGCTGTAAAATAAATAAGACATAGGGATGTCAAATACAGCAAAGGGAATATAGTCAATAATATTGTAGTAATTTTGTAAGGTGACAGATGGTAACTAGACTTATTGTGGCAGCCATTTAACAATGAACAAAAATATTGAATCACTATGTTGTATACCTGAAACTAATATAATATTGTATGTCAAACAGATGACAACATTTCACAAACAAATTTAAAGAGCCTCTGTCAAGTTTAATAGTCAATATGGAAGTCCATGGGGCAGCATGTGAGAGAAAGATAGAGTGATCTAAGCATAATCTACCCAACATGTTTTGTCTTTAAGCATAAAGGCAACAGTTGTTTTCAAGCATGCAATAACTCAAGGAATTTAACTCCAATAAGCCATTTTAATACCAAAATCCATTCAACTGTTGGATAAACAATGAGGAAGAGAGAAGGCATTATGAAATGATGGTTATGAACACTGAATCCAATTAAATATAAAAGGAAGGTTACATAATTGTGGGAATTATGGTTACTGAACAGACTACAATGGTTATCAACCTTGAAACTATAAAAAAATATTAACAATGAAAACTGAGAAGAAAAACAGTGGGAAAAAATGACAGTTTTTTCCACATCTTTCACAGTAGAGGGTTAATTTAAGCATGAATTTAAAAAATATATAATCACCAGCAATGCTATTGCTGGGTCATAAGGGAGTTCTATTGATAGTTTATGCTGAGTGAAGTAAGCCAGGCAGAGAAGGACAGAAACCATATGTTTGCACTCATAGGTCAAGCAGGAAAACAAGAGAGACCTAATGGAGAACCAGGGGGAGCAGAGGAGGGAGAGAGAGTTGGGGAGAGAGAGGGATGCAAAACTTGAGAGACTATTGAATGCTGAGAATGAACTGAGGGTTGAAGGGAAAGGGGGAGGGGGGAAAAGAGGTGGTGGTGATGGTGGAGGGCACTTAAGGGGAAGAGCACTGGGTGTTGTATGGAAAACAATTTGACAATAAAATATTATGGGAAAAAAAGGAGAAAAAAAATATATAATCACTGTAAATTCTTGAGTTTCACATTCATTTGTTTTTATAGAGAGATTTTACAATATTTAAGATAAATTACTTGTGGTTAAAAACATACTTATCTAAGTAGTATTTGTGCAGTCTTTATACTTACTTATAATTCCTTCCATTGGATATTTGCCTTTTTCTTCAGTAAAAACAAAAGGAAACTAAGGTAATTATTTTGACAAAAAAATGACAAGCCTTATCTCATTTAATAAATGATGCTGTGTCACTTACTGATCTATTTATCAACCTATCTCCACCTTTATATTTACAGTGTTCTTTAAAAATCTATACATCAGCTATTAATGATGGTAATTTGTCAGTGGCAGGATTTTTAAAAATATTTTAGCTTCTTTGTTATACTTTTTAGTTTGTTTGAATTTTACAATTTCAGTATGCCATTATTAAAAGAAAATGAGTAAACAAATTTTTCCTTTAAAAATTTAAAAGTGGTTTCTTTTGGGGGGTAGAACTTAGAGGGAGAATAGTTATTTTTCACATAACCTATTTGGTACCATTTGGCAGTGTGTGTGTATGAGAAAGAGAGAGTGGAAGGAGCGGGATACAGACGTGTTCTGTTACACAATGTATAAAAGGAAGCAGAGTGGGAAGAAAGGAAATTATACATGGTACAGTAATAAATTGATTTCTAATTTTTCTCCTGTCCAAAGGGATATGACTTGAGAAGAAGGGAAAATTAAGAGACTATATCAGACATCTCTTGTGGACCACTTGAGATTTCCCTTGTGTCATTAATATTTGGATTCCACTACGTCACATAGGCACAGGCTCAGTGCCTTGTCTCTTGCCCACACAGTGTCCCTCTTACCTACCCTCCCATGTTTCCCTATTAAAATCATCACAGAACCTTAGTTAGTGTTCACACATGCACAATCTAAGTGTGTGGAAACTCCCTATGGCATAAACTTTAACAAGTGATATATAGGATCACCAGATACATTTTCCCTTCTTTTTCCACAATGGAAAATCCCAACAGTTTTTCTTGTGGAATTTGAAGAATTAGTTACACTTAACAGTTTCTGTCTCTCCAAGGCATTCTAGAAAATGCTGACCTCCCTGCCCTATTTCATTTGTCTCTCAGACCCATCCTATACTACTAAACTCTAATAAAATGAGATAGTTGGACTGGGGTGGGAAGCAAGATGGCAAAGTAGTAGGGAGCTCCGTACTTTTCACCCTTGGCATCTTTCAAACAAAGAAGGAATGAAGCCATAAGACACTACACTGCAAGAGTCTGGGAGGAAAAGAGACAGAGTTTACTAACAAGACAGCCTCAAAGGGCTACCTCAAGAAACAAGCCAAAGCACACATGGTAGAAAGTCCCAAATCTCACTACAAGTAGGGAAATAAAATAATGAAAGGCACAAAAGAGAAACCAAGGGACACCATTAAAAGAGCACGTCCTGAATGGACAATCTATGGACAGTCAATGAACCTCCTTTAATACAGCAATACTCACAGTTACAGAGTGCATAACAAGCTTTTAAAATTGACAAGAGACAGAAAGCTAGCCAAAATGATGAAACAGAAGAACTCTCCTCTAAAGAAATTCCAGGAAGAAGTCACAGCCATAGAACTGCTCAAAACAGATATAAGCAACATAACTGAGCAAGAATTTAGAACAATTGTCATAAAATTAATCTCTGGGCTTGAAAAATGCATGAAAGACACCAGAGAAGGTATTGGTGCAAAGACTATGGACCTTAAAATAGTTGTGATAAATTAAGAAATGTTATAAATGAGGTGCATAATAAAATGGAGGTGGCCACGGCATGGATTGAAGAGGCAGAGAGGAGAATAGGTGAATTGGAAGACAGAGTTATATAAAAAGAGGACGCCAATAAAAAGAGATAAATTGATATAGGAGCACAAAAGGAGAATTTGAGAACTGAGTGATACAATCAAACAGAACAATATCCATGTTAAAAGAATTCCTAAAGAAGAAACAGACAGAGGTCCTGAAGGGGTGCTTGATCAAATTGTAGCCAAGAACTCCCCCAATGTGGGGAAAGAAACAGACATTGAAACCCAAGAGGCACAGAGAACTCCCCTCAGACATAACTTGAATTGACCTTTGGCCATACAAAGCGAAACTTATCAGAGTGGTTACACACCTATCTACTGAAAGTTGGCAGGCTAGAAAGGAATGGCAGGAAATCTTCAATGTGATGAACAGGAAAAATATGCAGCCAAGAATTCTTTATCCAGCGAGTCTGTCATTCAAAATAGAAGGAGAGATAAAGGTGTTCCCAAATAAACAAAACTTGAGAAAATTCATCACCATCAAACCAGCCCTATAAGAAATCCTAAGAGGGACTCTATGAGGGAAATGTTGGAAGGAATACAAGGTACTAGAGACATCACTACAAACATGAACTTTACAGAGAACACAATGAATCTAAACCCACATTTTTCAATAACACTGAACATAAATGGACTAAATGATCCAGTCAAAAGACATAGGGTAGAAAAATTTTTTAAAAATCCATCTATTTTCTGTCTACAAGAGACTTCTTTCAGACCTGAAGACACTTTCAGATTGAAAGTAAGGGGATGAAGAAATATCTGTCATGCGACTGGAAGTCAAAAGAAAGCTGGAGCAGCCATACTTATATCGACAAACTGGACTTTAAAGTAAAGGCAGTAACAAGAGATGAAGAAGGGCATTATATAATATTTATAGGGTCTATCCATCAGGAAGAGCTAACCATTATAAACATCTACACATGGAATTCAGAAGCACCCAAATAGATAAAACAATTAATCACAAACAATCTTATTGATAATAATGTGCTAATTGCAAGGGATTTTAATACTCCACTTACAGTAATGGATAGATAAACTAGACAGAAAATCACTAAGGAAACAATGGACCTGTATGACACATTGAAATGGATAGATTTGACAGATATATTTAGAACTCTACCGCCTGAGGCTAGGGAATTCACTTTCTTTTCTAGTGCACATGATACATTTTCCAAGATAGACCACATACTGGGTCATAAAGCAGCCCTCAATAAATATAAAACAATTGAGATCATACCATGCACACTTTCAGATCACAATGCTATGAATATTGAAATAAATACTAGGAAAAAATCTAGAAAACCTCCAAAAACATGGAAGTTAAAGACCACACTCCTAAAGAATGACTGGGCAAACCAGGCAATTAGAGAAAAAATTTAAAAATATATGGAAACAAATGAGAATGAAAATACAACAATCCAAACTCTTTGAGATGCAGCAAAGGAAGTCCTAAGAGGAAAGTATATTGCAATCCATGCCTATTTCAAGAAACCAGAAAAAGCACAAATACAAAATCTAATAGCACACCTAAAGGAACTAGAAGCAGAACAGGAAGAGCAACCCAAACGCATCATATAAGAGAACTAATAAAGATCAGGGCAGAAATTAACAGTATAGAATTTTTAAAAACCCATAGTCAAACAGATCAATAAAACCAAGAGATGATTTTTTGAAAAAATAAAATTGATAAACCTCTATCCAGGCTTCTCAAAAAGAAGAGGGAGAGCACCCAAATAGACAAGATCACAAATGAAAATGGATTACAACCAATCCCTCAGAAATACAAGCAATCATCAGGGAATTTCATGAATATGCCAACAAACTGGACAACCTAGAAGGAAATGGACAAATTCCTAAACACAAATGCACTACCAAAATTTATACAGGAAGAGATAGAAAATCTGAACAGACCCATAAATGGTGAAGAAATTAAATCAGTTATCAAAGATCTCCCAATGAATAAGATCCTGGGGCTAGATGGCTTCCCTGGGGAATTCTACAAGACATTTAAAGCAGAGTTAATGCCCATTCTTCTCAAGCTATTCCCAAAAACTGAAATAGAAGGAAAACTTCCAGACTCATTCTATGAAACCAGCATCACTTTGATTCCCAAACCAGAGACCCAGCAAAAAAAGAACTACAGGCCAATATCTTTGATGAATACAGATGCAACAATCCTCAACAAGATACTAGCAAATCGAATCTAACGCCATATAAAAAAGAATTACCCACCATGATCAAGTGGGAGTCAATCCTGGGTTACAGGGCTGGTTCAATATCTGCAAATCAATGTGATACATCATGTTAACAAAAGAAAAAATAAAAACTATATGATCCTGTTGATAGATGCAGAAAAAGCATTTGACAAAATACAGCATCCTTTCTTCATAAAACCCCTCGAGAAAGTCAGGATAGAAGAAACATACTTAAACACCATAAAAGCCATTTATGAAAAGCCCACAGCTAACATCCTCAATGTGGAAAAATTAAGAGCTTTCCCCCTGAGATCAGGAACATGACAAGGATGTCCATTCTCACCACTGTTATTTAACTTACTGCTGGAAATCCTAGCATCAGCAATAAGACAGCAAAAGAAAATAAAAGGCATCAAAATTGGCAAAGATGAAGTCAAACTTTCACTTTTTGCAGATGACATGATACTCTACATGGAAAACCCAACCAACTCCCCCAGAAGTCTAATAGAACTGATCCACAAATTCACCAAAGTCGCAAGGTACAAAATCAACATACAGAAATCAGTTGCATTTTTATACACCAAAAATGAAGCAACAAAAAGAGAAATCAACAAACTGATCCCATTCACAATTGCATAAAAAAACATAAAATACCTAGGAATAAACCTAAGTAAAGATGTAAAAGACCTGTACGATGAAAACTATAGAAAGCTTATGAAAGAAATTGAAGAATACTAAGAAATGGAAAAACATTCCATGCTCATGGATCAGAAGAATAAACATTGTTAAAACGTCATTACCCAAAGCAATCTACACATTCAATGCAATCCCAATCAAAATTGCACCAGCATTCTTCTCAAAGATAGAACAAACTGTCCTAAAATTCATATGGAACCACAAAAACCCCCGAATAGCCAAAGTAATATTGAAGAAGAAAACCAAAACGGGAGGCATCACAATCTCAGACTTTAGCCTCTGCTACAAAGCTGTCATCATCAAGACAATATGGTATTGGCACAAAAACAGACACATAGACCAATGGAATAGAATAGAGAATCCAGAAGTAGACCCACAAATGTATGGCCAATTAATCTTTGACAAAGCAGGAAAGAGAATCCAATGGAATAAAGACAGCCTCTTTAACAGGTGGTTAAACAACATGCAAAAGAATGAAACTAGACCACTTTCTTATACTACACACACACACACACACACACACACACACACACACACACACACAGACAAACTCAAAATGAATGAAGGACCTGAATGTAAGACAGGAAACCATCAAAACCCTAGAGGAGAAAGAGTAAACAGCCTCCTTGACCTCAAGAACAGCAATTTTCTCTTTGACACATCCCCAAAGGCAAGGGAATTAAGAGCAAAAATGAACTATTGGGACCTCATCAAGATAAAAAGCTTCTGCACTGCAAAGGAAACAATCAAGAAAACTGATAGGCAACCTACAGAAGGGAAAAAGATAGTTGCAAATGACATATCACATAAAGGGCTACTACCCAAAATCTATAAGGAACTCACTAAACTCCACCCCCGAAAAACAATCCAGTGAAGAAATGGGCAGAAAACATGAAGAGACACTTCTCCAAAGAGGACATCCAGACGGCTAACAGACACATGAAATGATGCTCAGCATCACTCATCATCAGGGAAATACAAATCAAAACCACACTAAGATATTACCTCACACCTGTCAAGAGTAGCTAAAATGAACCAATCAGAAGACTATAGATGCTGGCGAGGATTTGGAAAAACGCACCCTTCTACACCGTTGGTGGGAATGTAAACTGGTGCAGCCTCAATGGAAAACAGTGTGGAAGTTCCTCAAAAAATTAACAATAGAACTCCCCTATGACCCAGCAATAGCACCACTAGGGATTTATCCAAGAGATACAGGAATAGTGATGCACAGGAGCACATATACCCCAATATTCACAGCAGCACGTTCAACAATAGCCAAATTATGGAATGAGCCTAAATATCCATCAACTGATGAGTGGATCAAGAAGATGTGGTATATATACACAATCGAGTACTACATGGCAATGAGAAAGAATGAAATATGGCCATTCATGGCAATGTGGATGGACCTGGAGGGTTTCATCCTAAGTGAAATAAGCCAGGCAGAGAAGGACAGATACCACATGTTTTTACTCATAAGTGTAACAGGAGAGTTAACAGAGGACAAGGGGGTTGGGAAAGAGGGAAAAATAATTGGGAAGAGAGAGGGAGGCAAATCATGAGAGACTCTTGAATACTGAGAACAAACTGAGTTTTGATGTGGGAGGGGGCAAGAGGAAGGTGGGTGATAGGCATGGAGGAGGTCACTTGTGGGGAAGAACACTGGGTGTTATATGGAAACCATCTTGACAATAAATTATAAAAGAAAAAAATAAACTCTAATAAAATTATAGGCCTATACTCACTGTATTTTCAGCTGAAGGTCTGCTTTCTAGATAAACCAGGTAGAACAGAAACTGCTATTTCTCTACCTAATAAGGTTAAAATCTAATGCCACTTTTAAAAAGAGGTGACATTGCAAATTAAAGTGTGTTTAACAGTTATTTATTTTTCTCTTTGGTGTTTAGACAAAGAACCTACATCTCTCTTTGGAAAATGAGTATTTGTGTACACTGAGAGTATGCACACACATCTTATTGAAAAGTTACACTTAGAAATTGGTGTCATAAAGAGACATTCTACATCATTCTCATGGGAATGCATCAAAAAACTTGGGGTGTTACACTCCTCCCACCTGCCTTGAAGGCCCTCAGCTTCACCTCTGCTCTTCTCCCTCTCTTCCAAAGACGTAGAGTCCCAAAGGTAATCACAAACTTTGCTGAAGAGATTCCTTTCATCAACCCACACCTTTATTCAACCTGTGCTCCAAAAGATTATGCTGGGGGAATGATTTAAACTTGGAAGTGTATATGGAGGGGACATATTGGGAAAAATTAGGATAAGAATAACTTCAAGGGAAAGGAATGAAGATTTCCAAGTGTGAAAGGATGGTCAAAGACCAAGGTTATGACATAAAACTGCTTTTGAAAAGAAAAATCTTCACAACCTAAGAACAAGAGAGTTAAAGTGTTATTTGGAGATCACTTTGTCCAATACATGAGCATTATCTGAGATATTTATAAAGCACACTAATGTCTTCAATACTGTAATATAAACTAGGTTTGCAGTTGTTGAGCAGAGGAGAGCTGTATGAAGGAATGTCATATAAAAACAGTAAAGTTTTGTGGTCAACAAGAAAAAAATAAAAGTTCATGAGCATTGTCCATAAGCAAAGCCCAAAAGTAGTTTTCCTAATTGGGAAGTCTAGAAGAATAGAAGGGCTGAATTGTTACTAAAAGGACGGACTAGGGAATTTCATAAAAAGTTGACAGAGGAGAAATTTTGTTATACCCTACTTAGAAGGTATGCCTAAAATGTGCTTTGACAACAAAAGACCAGGAATCTGATTTGGCTATAAACAAATCCCAAATTATGAACAGTTAAATTAAGAGGCATAAACTATATCTTCAAAGAAAGTCTGTATTTTTTCTTTGCAGAATTCACAAAGAGTTGCCACATATATTTGTACAGGCTGCACAGCGCAGGATACATAACAATCTATGTAAATGGTGACCCAGGAGTTGTACATGGACAATCCCTACACTATATGCAGCTGCCCTGAACTTAAAATTGATGTACCTCTACAATTTGGGACTTTGGTTTTTTTCCTATTTATTTCAAAGCATTTGAGATAGACAGTTCTCTAATAGAACTATTCTAATAGTAATAGACACTGTTCAGAGGAATCACCTCTATCCTAAGGGTCATTTTTAGAGCCTTCTGCCCTAACTTCACTTGAAATTCCTGACCTTCGTATTGATTTTATATTTGTAGGATGTGGTTCCCAGGGGGACTTGCCATCAGACTAGTAAACATAATTTATATTCCTTGTTCCTTAAAGATAGATTCTAGATATGATCCTTAGTTCCATATTCTAATTGCCTTGTGCATGATAATTACTCAGGGGTTATTAATTGAATGAGTGGTGAGAAGAACTAAATTTATTATTTCTCTTGTATCGTCTCACAGCAACTGAGAAGGGATAATAGTCAAAGGCAGCATATGAGGATCAAGTAACAAATTTCCTAAATAATAGAGTTTCTTCTTTCAAAAATATTGCTTAAAGCAGCCGAGTAACTAAATGAGGTTTCTGTAATGAAGCTAAAAAGAAAATCTGGCAAAAGCAGTTCCTTCTTTTCTAATCAGCAAGCCATGGTCCCATGGGTTGGTACTACCCTTCAGGTCAATTTTCTGATTGCATGTGTGGGGGAAGCTGGTGACTGTGTGCATGAAGGAGGTCGTGAGAGAGCCCTTTGTGGAGTGCCTCAGCCTGATAGCTGGAGGCGCCTCAAGGAATGGGACCTACTTCTAGAGAGCTGTTTTTCTTCATATACCTCCTCTTTGTATTGTGATAGATGTCTGGAAATGTGAGCAGAAAGTATCTAAAATGAGCATGACAAAATGGAGCATTATTCAATTAGAAAGATGAGGTGTGATTTTAGAATATAATTACAAGGTTGGAGCATTTCCAGGAGGTGTGGATAGCACTCCAGCTGACTATAGATGGAATTCTCAGGCTGAGCCTGTGCAGATGGTGTCTGCCATCTTGCTCCTCATAGGTGCTGTGGACTCTGAAGTTGCAACATAGCACCCTGCGTTCTCAACTGATCTTCAGATGCTGATGGTCTCAACTCTGCACACTTATAATGGCATATCCTCCAATTCCTGGAGAAAGCTGAACTCATACTCCTTTTGATCTGCTATGGTAGGAATCAGATTGAATGAATAAATGTGAACACATATATTGGAGTCTGCAAAAAAGCTATATGAAATTTAGGTATTGTTACTAAAATTGAAAATGTGTTCATGTTACAATTTCTCTCACATAGGTTATATATATTCAGAATCCTCACTGGACATATAAAAAAAGGAATATATGTAAAACTTATAGTTATTACACAATTACTCTTTTTCAGGAAAAAGCTATGTCATAATTCTCTCCCTATAAAGTAATTTGCATTATTTTAAATAGGATATTTATAAATGTAATTTTTAATAAAAGTTTATGTTTAAATTCCAAGTACTTCCATTTAAATCTAAACATGGGGGGGGGGAAAGACTCCAGAAGACTTGGCTTGAGAGCAATTAAAAATGAAAATATGAAAGGGAAGTAACTCAGGCATCTGCTGAGGAGCAAGGGGAATACAGTGTCCTCAGGTTGACCAGTAATTCCAGATGAGTCCCCAAAGACTGTCATACCAAGGACATGCAGCTATGTGCTTAGAATCCCACTGCACTCCATTTAGGGTGGGTTTTACATAGTCTTCCTCTGCTTTCTTCTTCTGGAAAGTAAACTTCAAATTCTGACTTCTTGTGTTTATGTTTTGAATTTTGACCCCATTTTATTTATTTTAACAATCACTTTTTGAAGGTCTGCCTATAACAGTAATTCTCAAAGTTTAGCTTGTATCAGAATTATCAGGAGACCTTGTTAAACCAGATTGCTGGGCCATGGAGTGTTTCTTTCAATTGGTTTGGGGAGAAAGTAAAGAGAAGTAACAAAAAAAAAAAAAAAGCTTTCCCAGCAAGCTCCCAGTGATACTGATGCTACTGGTCCAGGGCCCACATACTTTGAGAACTACTCACTCCCACCATGCTCAGTGTTGTATTTAGGTTAGGACTCATTGTAACAACCCTATAAGATGAGGTATTTCTATCCCCATTTTATTAATGGAGAAACTGAGACTTGGACAAGTTTAATAGCTTGTTGAAGGATACGCAGCTAACAAGGAGAAGCTTGGTAGCATTTTCACCTAGGATTCTGCTACACTGAAATCTATGTTCTCTTAAATATATATTATTATTTTCATTTTATTCAAAAACTTAAGCCAGACCTCAACTAACATTCTTATAATGACTTATGAGAGAGGAATCCTTGACATTTTTGTCTCCCAACTTCTTAGTTCAAGAATCTGCTTCAGTTCGTGAGAAAACTTCTAGCTACCTCTGCTTAAAACACATCCTCCTGGCACTGATGTCCCCCTCATCAAATACGCTGTGTGACAAGCCATTAAGTAGAGCTATGCCAATCTGTTTCAACACCTGCAATTTATTATGGAACCAAACAACTCATGTCCAAGGGTTCCATTCAGAAGAATGGTTTAAACAGATGATGCCTGATTTGTCGGGGCTCTCCAAGGCCGATATTCAACCCCCATTAAGAAAAATGAAGATTTATGCAAAAGCTATCTAATGTCTTCCATACAGGAGACCACAGGAAAAAACTCAGCTGCATTTAGTAATAAAGTAACTTTGCCTTACCAGGCTCTACAGCTTTTTGAGGAGAACATGAACTATTTTTTGCATATAGAGGAAGATTCATAAAAGTTGTATTGCAATGGCTTGGGCCAAAAATCTACCTCAAGTTCTAGGAAATGTTTTAAATTATTCATAACCAAATACAATCTTTATAACCCATAGCTCTATGTACTACATTAATCTAGCTGGCCATCTGATTGATGGCTGTTGTTAGCAATGTTGATATTGCCTGCCATCCCTAGCTGGCCTCTAGCGACTACGAGCTTCATTCTGTTCCAGCTGGAGCAAGTAAATCCCAGATTTGAAATAATTAAGAAATTCCAGATCCCTTTGTTGGATTTCAGTAATAGTATGATTGGTAGAATTTCTCCAGTGAAAGAAACATCCAATATGCATGTGTCAAAGATGGAACATAGTGTTTAGTGTCACTGACATGCTCTTGAAAAGTAAAGAATGTTTGGGTTGGATGTTGAGTTTACCATTCCTACTCAGATGGAAATTGTGGAGTAGTTAACTTCACAAAGATTTATCAAGTTTATTACAAGAAGGGAAATGCATAAGGACAAAAGATTAGACATCCGCTAAAGATGTACAAGAAGGAATTGATCATGCCCCTATGTGGATAGATCTAATCCTGCCCATGTCAGCCACCCTGGAGGAAACCTAAGCAGAAAAGCCCAAGTGATTCCCTTTATTTAGAGGGGATCGGGAATTACCTGCCCTCACTTATGCCTAGAGAAGCTCCATGGAAAGGAGCCTGACTGTCCTTAATGGAAGACTACCCTCAATGGATAGAGCCCAGTCTCCCAGCTCATTTGACACCTGGCTAATGGGAAAGAAAGTCCTTCTAAACTTAATACCTTCCTTCACACTTGTCAATTGCCAAATGATCTGCAAAGATGCTGGGGGAAGTCACACTTCCTGAAGGGTTGCTGAGTCTGGAGACATTATATTAATGAGTAGGCAAAGAAGATTATAAAAATTGTAATTAAATTCCCTCTTTAAGGATGGAGACCCAGACAAATCATCAGAATAAATACAGCTGACCATATTAATAAGTTTGACCGAGCTCAAACTGCTGCAGCCTCTGAGTGCCCCTTTGTGTGGGTATGAGTTAGCAAATACTTATATGGCTCAGATCAGCCAAGATGAGCAATATGTCTCATATTTCTCTCTGTTTAAGAAACGGCAGTGCCTGAATATCACCTTGAAGCCACATGGAACTCGCTATTAAGTGAGCTATCATATTCTAATTTAGAATTTAAATAAAGCTCTACTCTAGAAGAGGGTGTGGAGAGATTTGAAATAATTGTAAGCCCTTACCAGTGTGAGGAATTACTTTGTTCAGAAATTTAAATAAGATATTCTGTGTTTTAAGTGTCCAAAAGTTGAAACTTCCAGACTCATGAAAGAAGACTGTAGAAAAAGAAGATGTTCAAGGATTCAGACTCAAAGATGCGGCGGCGGGGGGGAAGAATTCTGTAGCTGGCTTGGAAACAGTGTAGTGGCTGAGAATATGGCCAGGAGTATCAAGGTAGAGGTTATAGCTGATCCAGGCACAATTACACAAGCCATCTGCTCTTCTATGTCATTTCTCCTCTTCATGACTGCTCCTAAATATAATTGCTCTGAAAATGTCCTGTTCACTGACTAAGGTACATTCTGGCTAAGTCAGGCCCTAGCCCAGGCTTTGGCCAAGGTGGTCTTTACCATGCCAATAAGTAAATAAGTAAAACCTGAGTCTTCTGCAACATTAGAGAGCACAGGGAAAGGTACCTAACAAGTGTTGAAAAGATATTTGTTAGATGAATTTTACTGATATCCAGAAGCACATATAAAGGCACAAAACAGATGCTCAGTGAATATTTCTTGGTCAAATGGTGGTGCTCCACAGTTAGTGGAACATGCAGGTGATGGAAATAACAAGAGCTAATGCTAAGTAGGTAGTCAGGGAAAGCACAGTTAAAGAATTTAGACTTTATGCTTAAGACAGAGGGGCCATTGAATTGTATTAAGATGCAGTGTGAAATAATCTATGTACAGTTTATAAAGGCCACTCTGGCTCCTATGCAATGAATCAGCATGGAGGCAGGGAGAAATGCTATGAAACTAATAGAGTGATCAATCTGAGACTTGAGATAAAGGAAATTAAAGTTGGAAAGGGTCTTCTGTGATTACACAGCAAGTGTACGTCACTAACTTAAAAGATTCTATGTTCTGAATGTTCTGTCTCTTTTTTATAAAAAGCAGGGGTATCTGATCAGGAGCCTCCACCATAGTGCCACATGCCTCCATCAGATTGTGTATTATACATGCCCCACTGATCAGACTCGTTAAATATAAAAATGGATGCTGATCTATTATGTGACTGTTCTGGAAATTTGGGAAGGGAAGAAATGGTAACCAAAAAGTGCCAATGTTTAGACTCCTAGTGGAGTCCTTGGCTAAGGACAAACTTTCCCTGACTCTGCCTTTCCTCACCTCACCACTCCCCTGTGAAATAAGGGACTCATAAAGGCTCAGTTGTCAAGTCAGAGAACGCTTCATTCCCTAGCATCTCCCATAACCCCAACAGTATCGAGGCTCAATCAGCCATGAAAAAGAAATAGAAAAGTAATTGCAAATGTCATTTACATCCTACAGCATTGCTTCTTTAGTGAAGGCCCTGCTTCATAGGAAAATAAATTTCTCTCAACACTCTGCTTATAGTTCTACAAACATGCCTCTTATATTCTTTCTTCTGCACTACTTCTCCCACTCTCCTCCCTCATTAGATAATCCACACCCATGTTCTTACAACTTTTGTTCTTCAAGGCTTATCTGAGGCCACATTCCCTTGAAGAAGCCTTCTTCCAGACAACACATATTCTGCGGGATGGCTTCCTTCTTTAAATTTCTGAGCCTACTTCTTGATACCTACTGAGAGAGAGAGTACCAGTGTATGTTCTTGAAGCAGGGAGATCACAGCCCTCAGTCCCTTTCTAATGGAGACATAAGTAAGTAACCAGATGTGGTAGAGAGAAAACTGCTCCCACCCTAAACCTATAAACATTTTTATTCCCCAGAACTGATGAACATATTATGCTACATGACAAGAAGGAATTGAGATTACAAATAAAGATTGCTAACAAACCAAACTTAAAGATATCATCTTGGATTATTTAGATGGTTCAATGTAATTATAGGTATTCTTTAAAGTGGAAGAGAGGATCAGAAGAGGAAGTGAGAGTCAAACAGAGAGGTGAAGATTCTATGTTTCTAGATCTGAAGAAGGGGCCATGAGCTTATGAATGAGAGTAGTCTCTAGAACCTGAAAAAGCCAATCAAGGAAATGGAATCTCCCCTAGAATCTCCAAAGAAAGCAAACCTGCTGCCATCTTAGTTTCAGTCAACTGAGACTGGTTTTAGATTTCTGTCCTCCAGAACTGAAAGAGAATAAATTTGTGTTGTTTTCCACCACTAAATTTATAATTTGTTGTAATTGCAATCAATAGAAAACTAATATGCCAGATATATAGCCTAATACCATTTAACTCAATTATTTTTCTAAAGTAAAAAGAGTATATATTAGCGTTTTAACACATAAATATTATTGAATATTCCCAGCCAATAAGAACTAGGGAGACACAATGAACTGCTTAATTTAGACCAATGAACATTAACAAACCATACTATCTCTGTTCTCAGCCAAAGAGAACTCTACTTTGCTATCCCCAGTAAGTTTATTTTACTGTCTGCTGTTCACATCCCTCAGACTTCTTTTCATCATTTACTCTTTGCAACATAGAACAGTTTTGACCCAGAATGGTTGACAATCGTTATACAAGCAATAGCAATAAACCAGTCACACCTCCACAGACAGACAGAAAGATGTCCCAATGAAATCTTCAAGTTCTTTCAAGAAATTAGTCCAAAGAACTGACCCTCAAGAGTTAGCAGGCAGAGGGGGATTGTCAATCCATTGATACTATTAGATCTATCAGTGATGCATCCATCATCTGGAAGAATTGACCTCTGATTCAGTAAGTGGAAGGGAACATGTCTAAGGAACCTGAAGTTATGACTTCAGAGAATTTGAAAGGAACAAAAAACAAAAACAATTTCCCTCACAAAATACTGAAAATGTAGTCTTTAGGGATTATGCTATAATACCAATATGGCTGAGGCACTGAAGTGACTTTTTCAGGAAGATATCTCCAGAGCTGGACATGGGGTACATGAGAATACCACTGGGAGTGAAGCCCAAGGAATGCCATAGAGTGAACAGAGAGGAATAAGGCACTTATTGGAGAATATATGGATTATTTAGGCAATGTGTAAGGTGGCAGGTGACTTCTCATAGGAGGAAAGGGCCTGAATCTTGAGAAAAGTAGAATAAGCCAGGGAGAGAAATAAGAGCAAACAGAAGGGAACAGAATATGCAGAGAAGAGGAGAAAAGACCCTCATATATGTAGAACATGCTAATTGGTATTGTTATTTATATTTTTTAGCTTCATCTCAGGTCTCTCCAACTAAAGCACTGTTGCAAAATTCATGCCTTATGCCTCCTGATGACTATAGTACTTGAACAGTACTTTTTAAGGAAAAGAAATGGGAAAATTATTAACTGATGCTGTGACTTGCTCCTTCATCATCTGACCTGGCCTTTGTTGCTGGCATTTGCAGCCATTTCCCTCTTTGACTCTGCAATACCACATGGCAATGATAGCTCTTTGGAAATGTCTGGCACTGTTGTGTTTCTGTTTTCACCCTAGCTGTTTCCTTTCTTGGGAATTTTCTTTTTTCTTTCCTCTGCTAAGTGAGCCACCAGCTCTCCTTTAAAATGAAGTTCAGACCTTGTCTGCCCTCTCCACACTGCAGTTTCTTTGCTTTTTTAACATACTCTTCTGTTTTTCTTATTTACTGCAATGCAGGGTATTTCCTTTCATGTGTGCTTCCCACCTCTGACTAGATTGGGGTTCCTTTATTTTAAGAACTGTTTTATTCATCATTGTATCCCCAATATGTGTCATGGTCTTTATCATTTAATGTATTTGTTATTAAGTATTATTTATATTGTTATTTGTATTTATATTATTACCTATTAATTATTCAGTAAATATTTTTGGAATCCTTACTATATCCTAGGCACTAACGTAGGATCATGTGAAGAAGAGAGACAAGACTAGAGCTTAGATATTAGTAAAGAAAACCAAACAACCAAGTAATTAGCCATCATAAATAACACCTTTGGGTACTATCCCACAATATTAAGAGCAAAATAGGGTAATATGACATGTGTTTGTTAAACTGTAGTAAATTCATGAGAAATTTTAATATGTGATTTGGCACTGAATTTCAAAAAACCCAAGTTTCACAGATGTATAAACAATCTTTATTCACTTCAAATTATTTAAATTTCAAAGAAAAAGAGAAAGGGACATCAATTTCAAGCTAGAAATAGTCACAAATCATTCTTCTTTATCTACCTGGTTGCCTCTAGTAAGAAATGTGAAAAGTTAAGACAAATATGACACCAAAATATTAAATTACACAAACTAAATAGGCAATCAAGCAAAGAAAAGCTCAAGAATTAGTGAATGAATAGAGGTATTTATCTAGTGAGAAACTTAAATAGCTTCTAAGAAATTACCTTGAAAAAGATCTTGATTTAACAGTGTCAAGGGAAATCTAGTCCTACTTCAAATGCTCTTCTAAAGCACTCTCATAGGTGAGTGGAAAAAAAAATACACTGAAGATTTAAAAGGAAACAGAAGAATTCACTGAGGGCTGGTATTTTCAATGCAGCCATTATTTATATCTACAGGAGCCATGCACTGAAGAGGGAGATACCTCCCCAACATCTTCCATGGTGGTCTCATAAAGGATGCACTCTGATTCTATTTCACCCAATAAAGAGGTAGACCACAAGTCAAGAGATCCTAGTTCTTTTTAACCCCCTGTCACTAACCAGCTATGTGGGCTCAGGTAAGAGTTCATAAAACCTGCGTGAGCCTCTGTTTCATCATCTGTAACTGCAACCATATAATATCCTTTTCAATCTTTGTGTTTGTGAATCTAAGGCATTAAGAACTTGGTTAAAGGCAGGATATTATTTCTATTTTTTTCAGAGCAGAGTTAAGTTTCAGGACTCTAATTTATATTCTGTTGATTCCTATAATCTAAGTTCAAGGATAAGAGGGGTTCCATAGGACCTGCCAAGAGGGTCCTTGGCTTTGGACAGGATAGAAATGTGAGCCAGCAGCAGGGGAAGGCAGAGTTTATTCAAAGTCTGGAGAGAGCTCACCTAAAGTGTGTCTGGGAGACTCAAAGGAGAGGAGAGATTTCATCTTTGTTTAGTGCCCTAGGGGTTTTTATTGAGGATGTTGGTCTGGTGTAACGGTCCTCTCAGGAATCCAGGAACTTGTTAGCACAAAGACAAGGGGCCAAGGAATAACACTCCTTGGATCCAGAGGGTCTTGGCACCAAGCCTGTCTAGTGCCAGTGGTCTGAAATACGTATAGGATAGCTTCATCTTGTTAATCTCGCCTGGTCCTTCCTCAGATGTTATCTATTCTAAATAAATCATAAACCCCTTTTCCTTTATAAGGAGGGCATTATGAGGCATATGTCAATAGGATGGGGGTCCAGGTCCTAGCAAGAATAGAAGCAGGAAAAGGAGCAAAAAGCAGATTTTTATGGAGTCCTTCAGTTTCCCTGTCTCACTGTATGCAAAGATTCCCAGGCACTCACTCAAATTATCTTGGACCAATATTACCATTTCACTTGTGCACAGTAAAAGATATGAGTCAATATCTCTTTTTCTTTAATGAAAATACTGGCAGTTCTCACTCTACACGATAGTCAATGACCATAAAAACAATTGGGCAAGCTGATACTATGCAAACTGATCTTTAATATTTGAGAGAATTATACATGGACTGTGATCTTTAAAAATTTTGGTCAAGATATTTAAAACCTTATCATCAATTATAAATGTATAATATGATAAAAATAGTAAAATTATTATTTATTTAGCACCCTGTAATTTAAGACATTAGAGACATTGAGAAAGCACTTATTTCTTGGTAAAAAACTTATCAACAGATCTTAGAACAGCGCTTTCCTTTCTCACCATGTAACTTACAAAAGAGAGTAAACTTCTATATGTTGGTAAACTGTCATATCCTTAAGTTTAGATTGGCTTCCAACATTTTACCTTTGCACTTTCAATGCTATGAAATATGAGATTTCCTTTAATTTGGAAGATTGTACTGACATCACTTCCTGAAAGACACCTTTATCCTTTTCATCAAAACCACTTTATGTGAGTAAGTTTGCCTTCACTCAGTTTCTCTGGCTGTAATGTGCAGTCTCTTAAATGACTGCAGTGTCAACACTTCCAGAATCAGCTCTTTGTTCTATAACTCCACTCATGTTCAGTTTGAATTTCTCTTCCAGCATAGCCACTTTTTGTTTATTGCATTTTCATTTTTCTTGGTTACTTCTCTCTTTTGCTTATCCATTTTTGCAAAATGGCAAGTGGATTCACCATTATAAGACAGAGATACAACACAGCTATATGCCTTGCTGGCTGTGTGTGGCTGATTTATAAATGTGCAGAAGAAGAAAATAAAATAAAATAAAATAAATGTGCAGTGACCAATCACTACAGATTCTGAAAGAAATGAATAATTGGCCACTGACCATGATGTGCCTCTGTTATTTACTTAGAAATTTGGAACTAAACCAGAAAAGTTTTCTATTTATGCAATTATGTACAGTTAATATGCTACGGTTACTAATATTTGAACCCTATTTTCAGGGCTAGTATTACTTAATACCAGTTGTGGTAACTGCAATCCATGCATACCAGAACTGTGCAAATCAAGACCTGTACAGCCAACTTAGCTTTTTGCTTTCCTTTTGCCAATATAGATAAGGCCATCTCAAAAATCCTTTTCTCACCTATCTGCTCTTACTCTTTTTAATAATCATTTTTTCAATACTTTAAAAGAAAACCAAAAACAAGAAATGATCTTAATTATATCTTCTTTGGAAAAAAAAATAGTAGAGAAATACCTGAATCAAAGAAAAGGGAAGTCCGATAAAAATTACTTTAAGGAAAAAAAAAAAAAGGTGCTCTAAGCTCCTTGAAGACCTTCCAAGTTCTTTCAGGGTTTTTTAAAAGGTTACATCATGTCCCACTTTGGTTTTAAATTAAATTTACCCTTCTCAAAAACCAACATTGAAGAGTTTGATGCGTTACAAATATGCAATATTTCAGCTACTCTGTGAATTTAATGGATCCAATGTAAACAGGCCAGGGGACCAGCACTGTTAGGTGCTCCAAACACCAGAATCCATGTTACAAATGAGCTCTCAGAGCACAACTCATCAGAAAAGTGGAGGCTGCCTCTAAAACCACAATAGAAAGAGGGTGTTTCCCCATAGCACCAAGATACATATTTCTCTAAGATACAGAGAAGATCACATTTATTTTACGAGGTCTTTAAATTTTAATTTTCACCTTTTTCTTTTTAAAATATTCTTTTCCTCTCCCTGAGATTTAGCTAAAGATGGCAGCTAGTTTGTTCATCCCTGCATCCATAATCTCCTCTCCCAACTTTAGGAAAACATAACCCATTAGGAGAGAGTCATTAAAAAATCATGAGAGACTATTGAATACTGAAAACGAACTGAGGGCTGAAGGGGGAGGGGGAAGGGGGTGATGGTCATGGAGGGGGGCACTTGTGGGGAAAAGCACTGGGTGTTATATGGAAACCAATTTGACAATAAACTATTATAAAAATAAATAAGTAAAAATGTTTTCTAGATTAAAAAAAAAAAGGACTTCAGAGGCACCTGCATGGCTCAGTCCATTAGTGTCTGACTCTTGGTTTGGACTCAGGTCATGATCTTAGGGTTCCATGGGTTTGAACCCCACCTGGGGCTCTGCACAGGCTCCACAGAGCCTGTTTGGGATTCTGTCTCCCTTTCTCACTGCGCCCTCCCCCACTCACACTGTCACTGTCTCTTTCAGAATAAACTTAGAAAAAAAAAAGCTTTCACAATATTCAGGGATAACTTTAGGTTTTTATTAAAAAACAATTTTGGTATGTGATTTTTATGATGAAGGTGTTCTAAGAGAATAATTGTTTCAGTTGCCCATTTTCTGGCAGCTGAAATATAATATGAATCTGAGTGACAGTGATTTCTGAAGGCATCATAGCCAAGGTATCTGAATGCAATTTCCAATTGGCCAATAGAGGTTAGGATTTGAGAAGACACCCAACAAGATTCCTAGACCTTCAAATTTCTGAATCACTGAGTCCCAGGCAACCTCGTAATAATTCCCACCTACCTCCCTGAAGATGGAGGAAGAGGGAAGCCCCAAACCATCACAAATCTGGAAACATCCAAGAGAAGTACTCAGATCCTCATGCATCAGTGAACTTGAGAGGAAAGAAAGAAAAGAATATAGTGACAATGGTTTTGACTACAGGGAACATAGGAGTTACAATGAAGCTGAGGAGGAGGAATTTAATGACTACTTGTGGGATCCTTCTAGGAGGCATGGTGCATTGCTCAGACAAAAACCCTATCAGTAGCACACAAGCAGGGCCTAGAAACCAGATATCAAAGCACCGCCAGAATAAACAAAATGGAATTGTTTTCTCTTTTATTTTGAGAGATCGAATGAGCAGAGAGGGGGAGAGAGAGGAGAGAGATAAAGAGAGAGGGAGGCAGGGAGGGAGAGAGAGAAAGAAAGAGGGAGATAGAGAGAGGGAGAGACAGACTCTACAGCAGGCTCTGCGCTGTCAGCACAGACCCCAATGCAGGGGCTTGATTTCACAAACTGAGATCATGACCTCAGAGAACTACTCAAAGTACTACTTAATTCTTAGCCAATATCCAATGATTTAGGTAAGTCTTATCCAAGTATACTTTTCCTCTAAGATTGCTAGAATGCTCACAAAAGATTTCAAATTTGTACTTAATTTTTTTCTTGAATTATTCATCACGTTTTTTCCTCCTGTAGGTAGACAGAGTGTAACACATTAGAATTATCTTTTGAATCCATTCCGCTTATTTCCCATTTCCCCCAGGGAAGGGTGTTTCTCTTTAGCCTCTGAGTGTACCTGTCAAAGAACAGGCTTCAGTGATAAGAATAATAGTTTAATATGCTCTTCTAGAGAGTCGGCAATTTCCCAGAAAATAAAATTCTACATCATAAGAAGCTACAGAGGACACAGTGAAATTAGTTTGAACCAAGGCCTAAAGCAAGGGGGGAAAATGCCTTTACTAACTTTTGTCTCATTCTTTTTTTAAAAATATCCATTACCAGATGTTAGTTTGGGTCTCTCACTTCCCATCTGGCAGTCAGTGTGTCAAGTAGGGCATCTGATGCACTGAGAACATCCATACTCTTCTAACTATGACACTTGTTTCTGTACTTGGTGACATGCCTACTAGCAAGGACAATGGTCACACTCATAAAATACAAAGAATGGCCTTAAGTTCTTCCCCTTAAAACCACATATATGTATGTTTATGTATGTATATGTATGTGTAACCACTTGTTCCCCACACCTGTTTAACCACTGTGATGTGTCTAATACTCACAGAAGTATGAAAGAAGAAAGTAGTTTTTTTCTGCATCAGGATTCTAACCTAAAAGAGGAGGCAAATGGGGTGCATTGGTGGTTCAGTCAGTTAAATATCCAACTCCTGATTTCAGCTGAGATCACAATCTCACAGTTTGTGAGATCGAGCCCCGTATCAGGTTCTATGCTGACAGTGTGGTGCCTGTTTTGGATTCTGTGTGTGTCTCTCTCTCTTTCCCTCCCCAGCGCTCATTGTGCTCTCACGCTCTCTCTCCCGCTTGCACTCTCTCTCGCTCTCTCTCTCTCTCTCTCTGTCAAAAAGTAAACATAAGAAAATGAGGAGGCAAGTAATATTTATGTACGTAAGACAATAAAACATGCCACCAAATATAGATTAATGACAAATTTGTCCAGGACTTAAGAAATTTATCTACTAGATTTGGAAGACAGAGCATGAGATGTTGGTCTGTTTGCCATGTTAAGAGGAAAATGTTTAAGGAAAGCTGGTTTCCCATAAGACCACTTTCCAGAATGCATGAATATCAAATCTTATTTGGTTCTTGTTTCACAGTATACTGACACTCAAAGAATTCAGTTAGCTCAAGGATTTTTTTAAGTTTGTTAATTTTTGAGAGTGAGAGAGCAAGCGTGAGAGCAGTGAGGAGTGGGGTGGACATACAGAGAGAAAGAGAGAGAGAGAGAGAGAGAGAGAGAGAGAGAGAATATGAATATGAATGAGAGAATCCCAAGCAGGCTGCACAGGATCAGCTCAGATCCCGACTTGGGGCTAGAACTCACAAACTATGAGATCACGACCTGAGCCCAAGTCAAAAGTAGAATGCTTAACTGACAGTGCCACCAAAGCACCCCAGCTCAAGGTTTTAAAACATTAACCTGGCTAAATAAAAGACAATTGTTAGTTTGAAACTACTGATTTTTTTCTATATTTAGAGTACATGAAGAAATGACATGAATGATTTAAATTCCAACTCTCACTTACCAAGGTTAGGGAACTCCAATGGACTTATTGTAGTTTACAGTACATGGCCACAGCTGAAAACCACTTGGAGCCTTTATCGGTCATGTGTTGACTTCTGTCTAATTCACCTGTATGGGCCACGGTTCTACAAGAACACTTTAGAACCTTAAGGTAAAAGGGAAAATCTATGGAGCTCAAAATTTATCTTAGATCTGACTCTCGAACTATCTGCTCTATGTTTTGAGGGTCTATTTTAAGATCAGTAGCTTCCACCTCTCCCCCCACACCAAACTGCATCTTTATGCTTAGTCCATGAAGGCTTATGGGATTGGTTTGAATGCAAACAAATTTTATTATTTATTTATGCAAAGTTCATCTGGATGACATTTTTAAAGATTTAATAAAGCAATCAATAAAACACCCAAATGAGTTTTGGATAATCTGTGCTACTGCTCTGTAAATGAAATACAGGAAGAGTTATTCTCTAATGAGTAAGAAGTGGAAGGGTCATCCTTTTATTCCAAATAAGCCCAATATTTTTTCTTTGGGAACCAGAAAATGATGACTAGCAGATTGTAAGGCAGTGGTGCTCAACCAGAGTTGTCTATTAAAATCACCCAAGGATCTTAAAAAAAAAAAAACAAAAACAGAAACAAAAACCTATGCTTTGGCTACACTGTCAGCAGAGAGTTTTATTTAAATGATCTGGCGTGGGGTCCAGTTATCACCGCTTATTCAAAGTTCTCCACATGATTCCAGCGCACAGCCAAGGTTGACAACTACTGCTCATCTACAAGGACACTTCTAGGAGATCATTCCTTTTCTCAGCATGGCCCTGGAACACCTTTAAGGTGGCCTTGTTAGGGCCCTTCCATTCCTGGAACTAGTGAAGAGTTCATTTTACAGTTGGTTTCCTCCAAGAAGAAGATGATTTCCACGCAAGCACTTTAACAATCTCGTGGATATTCTCCCTTGGTGGCTCAAGTCTCAGTAAAGACCTGCAGGGTTTGCAGAACCTGCTCATCACTTCCCAAGTAAGACAACACGTTTCTTATGCAAGTGAGTTAACCTCATTAAAAATTATTAGCCACAAATGTGACAACTATCGTACATAGTGCATTTCCTTTTATCTTGGTGTTTCAAAGACATCTTCAGGGAAGAAAAACTACACTCTTGATTTTGCATTACTTGGCAACTAGCAATCTGTGGCCTGAAACTCCAAACAGCAGCCTTTTGGGGTCTCTGTTAACTTTATTCTAAACTTTACACAGCTAATTAGAAGTGTTTCAAAGGCCCTCATTTTAAACCACTTAGTTGATGAGAAATGCATGCTTAATGGGCATCAAGACAATTTAATGAATCTAGAAGGAAAGCAAAGCAAATTGATTATTATGCAATGACTTGCTAGAGCTCCTTGCAACCAGATTGTAAGCAGCAGAGCACAGAAGTAACCAAGATGTGGATGTTGGCAGCTCAGATTATTAATGAGGACACCAAATATATTAATGATCGAGCAACATCTTTAAAAAATTAAATATTTGGGCGATCATAGAAAATATTCTAATATAATTAGAATAATAATTTGAGAAATCTTACCAAACCCCTATAAATGATTTAAACAGCTTCAGAAGGGCAAAGGGGCAAGAGTTGGAAGCTATTAGGATTCTTTGGCTGAGAAGATTTGAAACGTGCCCTTTTCCTAAGAGTCTTGTGGCCTCCACATCCAAGGTGATTATACTAATCAGTAGTGGTTGAGCTCCAACTAAATCAATGTACCAGGCTTTTGTTTAATAGTCATGGTTAGAATTAGATATGTAGGAGGAAAGTAACAAAGTAGGTACCGTCTTGATTTCTTATGGAAGGCAATCCATTACATTACTTTACCAATCTTGACATTTGGGGCCAGGTAGAATTCCTACTATATCCTCTTCCACCCTTCATGGATACAAAAGGGAAGGAAATGTTACTTGCACCTAAGAGACAAAACTCAAAGTTTTCCCAGACCATGCCTTCCTCTGTCCCTTTCAACTCCTCCCATGGGCATACATTTCGATACCGTCTTACATTGGGAGGTCTCTTAAAAACACATTTCTAGACCCTATCCCCTAGTTTCTAACTCAGTAGATGTGGGGAAAAGTCCAATAATTTGCATTTCTAACATGTTTCCAGGTGATGTGGATGCTGCTGTTCTAGAGACTACACTTGTTTCTGACAAACGTGGCAAATGGCTACTGAAGCCTGAGCATGGCCTATGCCGTTAGGCTGCAGACCCACTGCTCTCCACAAACCCACCATTAACAAGAAAAGGCTCCTAACACTTGACCTCATGTACAGACTCCATCTGTAAACATTCCCTTCACCTCGTCTAATACTCCTTTTCTAAGGGGCATGTTGCTAACTTGCTGTCTCATGGTGCTTGGCACTGACACAGTTTCCAGGTTTAAGCTTTGGGTTTCTCTCCTTTATGAACACCTCTGATGACATCGCTTGCAGCACCAGCGGGCAATACTCCACCTGGCCCATGTGAGGACCGGGTCTCTTTTGTATTGGCCTAGGCCTTGGGGGTCTATGTGTGTATGTAAAATGATATGCCCTTTTATAGAATACCGAATACACTAGAAAACAGAATAAAAGAGTATCAGCATGGAGAAAGGTACTAACTTATAAAGATACTATTACAAATTATAAAGATGATAAATAAATAAATACAATTAATGTATCTGCCAGATTTTTAGTTTTCTGGAATAGAAAGTTTGGGGTTTTTTAAAGTTTGTTTTAATATAATTTATTGTCAAATTGGCTAACATACAGCATGCTCTTGGTTTTGGGGGTAGATTTCGGTGATTCATAGCTTACATCCAACACCTAGTGCTCATCCCAACAAGTGCCCTCCTCAATGCCCAACACCCATTTCCCCCTCTCCCCCAACCCTCCATCAACCCTCAGTTTGTTCTCTGTATTTGAGTCTCTTATGATTTGCCTCCCTCCCTCTCTGTAGCTATTTTTTCCCCTTCTCTTCCCCCCTTATTCTGTTAAGTTTCTCAAGTTCTACATATGAATGAAAACACAGTATCTGTCTTTCTCTTACTTATTTCACTCAGCAGAATACCCTCCAGTTCCATCCATGTTGGTGCAAATGGCATGATTTCATTCTTTCTCATTGCCAAGTAGTATTCCATTGTGTATATAAACCACTTCTTTTTTATTCATCAGTTGATGTACACTGATGCTCTTTTCCTAATTTGGCTACTGTTGAAAGTGCTTCTCTCCAAAGGATACAGCTGATTTATAGGGGCACAAGCACCCCAATGTTTATGGAATATGAATTTTGAAAGTAGGTTCTGTTTATGGACTTTAAAAAGGTCCCTACTCCGCCTTTCCTAAGAACTGTCTGACTGCTGAGGGATTATGTCCTGATCTTAGTCTGACCCATGTGCTCCTCTCACCTCCTGTGGATTCCCTTCATTCCTTTTGGGTGAGATGAGAGGTGAAAGCAGGGTTATATTCCTATTACTGGTCTCTTCAAGAAGAGATTTCATAGGGCGCCTGGGTGGCTCAGTCCATTAAGCGTCAGGCTTCAGCTCAGGTCATGACCTAGCGGTGAGTTTGAGCCCTGCATCAGGCTCTGTGCTGATAGCTCAGAGCCTGGAGCCTGCTTCAGATTCTGTGTCTCCCTCTCTTTCTCTGATCCTCCCCTGCTTGTACTGTTTCTGTCTCTCAAAAATAAATTTAAAAAATTAAAAAAGAAGAGAGAGATTTCATTCTTTTAACTAAAAGGCACCTGTTCCTCTTCCTGGCACAACTCCATCAGTCATGGAAATCAGGCTTCTGCCTTCCGATGGTCTCACTGTGTTTACAACACTTGCCAACCACCCTCTGCTTGTGTCTTTACAGATTTTAACCACCCCGTCTCAGCTGTCTCAGGAGAGCCCTCACCAGGAATTCAGCACTGGGTGGTCTGAGAGTAAGGTGACTTACTGAGCCGGGGCATATTTATAATCACTTTGTTGGGGTCACTTTTATTATTCAGCAGTAATAAGAGTACTAGTCAAAATCATCTCTGGCAATTTATTTTCAATGCCCCAGTCCAGGCATGTGATATTGAGTATGCTCTAACTTGTGACAAGAAGACTGCCAGTGTAAGTTGGACTTCTGTCCTCCAGTAGGGGTGTCAACTGTCACTACAGTCCCACTGGGTGCCATTGTGAGTGGGCAAAGGAATTTGAAGAGGAAAATTAAACTATACAAATAAAAGAAGGAATATAGGAGAACAATACACTCCTTTTTTCCCTGTGACTTATTTCTACTCTTTTAGGCTAAATACTATAGCTATTTTCCTTGGCTACCTAGAACTCTCCAGAGCCCCACAAAAGTAAGTTCTCCCCCTTTCTCCATGGTGGGTCAGGCTCCTACCATCTTTTCTCTGCACTCTTATAATGATTATAAGAATCATTGTCTTTGGCATTCTCCCACCTTCAGCTTCTTCATGTTACCACCTCCAGGATGATCATTCTAAAATAAGACTGTTTTGCCTGGGAGCATAATGCTTATAAAGACTTTTAGCCAAAATCTAAGTCCATTGGCATTTTACAAACAGCTCCTCACAACCCAGCAGAATGCTTGTTTTCTAGCCCCTTATTCTTCCATTATCTCTTCCATGAACACCTCATCAGTTACACCACTTTGCCCGTCTCTCTGTACCAGCCCTGTTAGTTTTCAAATAGCTCCCACACAAAATATCACTACCACCTAAAACTTCATACAGGTCACACATGTGGTTTCACCTGTCTGAAATGGTCTTCTCCAACTTTCCACTTGGTTCAATTATATCTCAATTATTTCTCAGGTAATCTGGCCTAAGCACAGATATAAAGGGGAAAAAACAAAATGAATGTATGTTAAGTATGATAAATCTGGTTTTGGCTAACACTCCTCATCCTTTCCCCTTCATTAGCGCAAATGTTTCTGCTAGAGTAAAGCAAGCTTTTTAGTTATGTGCACTTCTCTTACTCAATGCTAGTTGCAAATCTGTTCTCCCAGACCTTAACTCCGGATTTGAGAAAGCTTGTAGATGGTTGTACAAGCAATAATTATTAGTGTAGTAAATCTGATCCATCTCTTTTGGGAGAAATCTCCTTGAAACTTAGGAGGCATGGTTAAAAGATAAGAAAGGTGCATTAAGTTTGATTTTAAGCATTGGGAGGTCTCCAAGCCCAGATAAAGGATTTTGAATTAGAGGGCAAATTTTGCTAAATTTAACTGGAATAAAGGTAGGTGGTTGTTATAAAAGAATTCAAGAGTGCAAGTCCACAATAATTATATCCATGACACTAAAATAACACAGAAAATGATCATGGAACCAATATTAGTAATCTTTGAGAATTGATGGAATGAGAAGTGAGACTAGGTCTTGGTTTTCCAGTTGGGAAAAAAGGGTCACTTCAGGGGATAATTAGACAGTTTCATGCAATGTTTTAATATTGCCTGCCAGATTTCTGTCTCCCCACCAAAAAAAACAAAACAAAACAAAAACCAAAAACCCAGTTATCAATAGGCACAAAGAATGAGCTATCCTGAAATAACCTAATTTACCTTTTAGAAAAGGTCAATAAATCCAGGAGAAATACCATATATCTAACACAAATGGGTGCAGATTGACACTGCTTGGTTGCTTCTGATATCCTCAGGCATAGATTAATAAAGCCTTTTTCTCCTAAACTAATACAGCTTTCAGAAATTAACATCAGTAGTCTTAAAAGTTCAACAATAATTCATCCCTTATAAATATATGCCATATTAACTCATTATCACTTAAAAATTTACACAATTACTTTATAATTACTTATAAGTCATCTATTTACAAAATGAATTCATTGGCATGGGAATATGTTTTCTTACATTTGGGTTTTAAATGCATTGGGATTCATTCATCTAAAACCACATTTTTACATGCATAAAATATTCTAACAAGCTATTTGGGAGGGTATGGAATAACTATAATTCTTGGAGATGTTGCAAAATTAAGACTGTAAATATGTTCTCAGTAAGAAAGGTCCTCATCAAATCTGGATACTGGTGATATTTGTCTTCTGTTATGGCTATATCCCTTCTGTGCATAATTTCCCCCCCTCCTTTCATTTTCACCAGTCACTAATCACATACTCTCAAATGTCCTCATGATTTCTCCATCCTCTTCTAAACTTTACAGCTACCTAAATCAGCCCATAGCGAAAACTTAAAAATTGGTTATTTATGCCCCATGAACCTGGAGTTTTGCCAGTTCCTTTGAATATAGTTTCTGCCTTCAAAGACCTCTTTTTTCCCCACATTACAGCATCTGTAATATCTACACACATTTTACAATAAATAACATTCTGGTTTCCATAAATTATAGTGAATATAAGCAATGTGGACAAACAACACAGAGAATTGACTTAAGTTTGTCTGGAAGCTGTATGGGAGAAATAGTGAACTAACAGATGGGGAAGAGAAGAGAGCCATGAAGTATTTCCATGAAGAATATAATATCTAAGCCTTATCTTTAATTTAGGAGTGGAGGGAGGAAATCATTGCCCTTGGGAAAGTATTTCAAACTCCAAGATAGGATTTGACAATTGATGAGATTTTTCCATGACTCCTGAAATACGTTCACACAAAATCACAAAAGCAGCACCATATTAACCTTAGTATAAACAGGCCAAAGTGGTTACCATAGCCCACGTGAGCTAATGACTGTTAAGGGAGCCAAAGCTGTTAGAATGTTAGGGAGAACTTATCAACAATAGTAAGCAGCAAAGAAAGAGTTACAAGCTAACCTGCATATTCCTGCACATGATTGTGCACATTTATTGCCACCATCAATTAATATTTAAATAACTGAAGGTCTACTATGTACCAAATGTTTTATATACATTAATACTCAAAACAATCTTGTAGATGTTTTAATCCCCATATTAAAGATAAGAAAATATCCCAGAGAGGTGAAGTCATTTACCCTGTATCACAGAGCTAGGGAATAAAGAAACTAGAATTTAGTAGTTTTGTTCAGAAGGCTACTTGTTTTGTTATATACCATGATGCCTATTTTCTTACCTTGACTTAAAATATTTTTCAAGGTCCTTCTGTTGCAAGTTCCACAAGGTGCTCTGCCCTTAAAGAAAGAGTCTCAGAGATATTGCTCTGTCTCAGCAGGACAATGGTAACTGAAAGAACCATCATCATAACCTAAAGTAATGGCCATCTATGATCATTATTCCGTGGAGTGTAATGTGGCCACTTTCAACAAAGTAGTTCTTTTTGTTCCAGGCTATTTTTTCCAACTCATTAGCTTCAGTGGAATATGCCTGTTGATTCACAAACTCACCTTCCCTGCACTGTAGAAATTGGATGAGATCTCAGACATCTAAATAACCAGATTTCTACTTCTCACTTTCACCTACCCAAGATCACGTCCAGAAGCCAAAATCTTGAGTCAATCCTACAAGATAGTAATACAAGATTCTGCTTAGAAGACCTATATTCAAAAGCATCTTTGTGTTCCTTATCACCAGTCCCAAGGATTTATCAGTGATATCTTAGAGTGCTTTTCACAAGTACTTCCATTACATCTTTGCTTAACCTCTTCTCATAATAGTTAGCCCCATTAGTACAAAGTCTGGTTTATCTTTGTAATTCCAAACCCTAGCACAATGTCTTACCCACAGTGGATACCCATTCAAAGTCTGTGGAATGAAAGAATGAGTGAATGGATGAATGAATTCATTCAGGCTTTCAATATTTGATGAGAACCTGCAACGTGCTGCACTGCTGGTCTGATAATGGAAGACAATGAGGTATATGACAATTTGAGCTCCTGCCCTTTTAGGGCTTCCACATTTTAGTGGAGTCAATAAATTATAAGCAAATGAGCAAACAAACCACATATATTTAGATAATAATGGTAGCTTATCTTAATAGACCACTATGTTCCAACCTAAAACTATGTCCAAACTAAAATAGAGTCAAAACCTAGCAAATGGAAATTCTGAAGAAGGCTAGAATTTAGGCAGAAGAAAAATGATCACAGATGGAAAGCTTGAAATATAAGGAATGAAGAGCAAAGAAGTGAAAAAAATGTAGATAAATCTAAATGAATGTTGACATAAGTCAATAATGATAATATTCTGTGGTATTCAAAGTCAGATTAAAAATAAAATATACAACGACAACCAAAAATAATTAAATGTCTCTGGAAAGCAGCACATTAAGTCCTACTTACTAGATCCATTTTTTCCAACATGAAAGGACAGTATATCAGGAAAGTTCTAGAGGTAAAGACAAGTGAAAAAATAGGGGCGATAAAAAAAAAAACACCAAAATTGACAAATGTCACAAAAGGCACCCATAGATTTATCTAGTCCAACACCTTTATTTGACATCGTAAGAAAGTGAGGGCCAGAAATAAAAAAGCAGGTTAGCTTCTGTGGAATGGGTTAACCTGAAGGGACAGAATGTGGTCTACCTTCTATCTCATCTCACTTAAAATACCATTGACTCAGAATCAAAGACCCCAAAGTCAATTTGACAACATCAGTCAAACTCATCACTTGTTGCTAAAATGCAAGAGAAGTGCTCTCACTTAATCTCTTCTGTCCTTCTAGCTTTCAGCTCTCATTTGTACAAGCAAAAGGTGTAAACTCCGGATAAAACTGTCGCTTAGAGTGTACTTATTTTACCTATTTATTTTACGTCTCCCGAGTGTCAAACAAGATATCCAGCCCCACAGAAAGAGTCACAAGAGAAATGACTTTTCAAGCACCTCCCATCTTTACCGTCTCTCCCCTAAAATCACTCCAGCTTCCCCAAACAGCAGCAGCTCTTCCTATTATACTCCATGCAAAAGCTGAACTTTGCTCCTTCCCTGATTCCAGCTTTCTAATCATTTTTTTAATTTTTTAATGTTTTATTTATTTTTGATACAGAGAGAGACAGAGCATGAGAGGGGGAGGCACAGAGAGAGAAGGAGACACAGAACTGGAAACAGGCTCCAGGTTCTGAGCTAGCTGTCAGCACAGAGCCTGATGCGGGGCTCGAACCCACAAACGTGACATCTGACCTGAGCCAAAGTCGGAGGCCTAACTGACTGAGCCACCCAGGCGCCCCTCTAATCATTTTTAAAGAGTAGTATATATTAAGCAGCCATTTCTGAGGAAACAACTACTTTAGCTTTAGAAGAAGAAACACACTGAACATTTTCCTAACCTTTAAAACATGTCAAGGGCATAAATCAAAATACACCAAATTGCCTCCTGGTGAAAAGCACACTTCTTTAACACAAATGCCTTGGCAATTCTGTAGGCAAGAGGTCATTTTCTTCAAGAAATGCTCAGAATGGGTATATTTCCTTTAAAGTGTTTTAAGAAAAATAACTTACATTTCATGCTGGGTGGCTGACAATTCAAGGTCTGAGAAAACCAAAATAAAAACGAGACCAGAAAAAGGTCATTTTAGAGATTCCCAACAAGGGTTGCTGAACTGTTACAGAATAAGAGCAGCAATGTACCGCCAGCAGCATTAGGACGTTAAACACTGCCTTGCTCTTTGAAAGTCGTTAGATTTTTTCATCTCCTGAACTTTTAGGCACTTCTGACAGTAGCACTGCTGATACTCATGAAGACAATCGGTCTCTGAACACACATTGCATAAGCTCCCTGTTTAGACCAAACAATTCCTTTTTCTAAAGTGATTTCTTTAGAGTCATAGGTCACAAATAATCTAATGACTTCAATTTATAGATAAGGAAATTGAAAAGTGAAAAAATTTGTCCCTGGTTGTTCTCAGTTAGGGAAGAACCCCAAGCCAGAACCTGGGCCTCTGAGACTCAATGTCATGGTCCTTTTACAATTATCATTTGGGCTACAGTTTTAAAAACATTATACACAAACACCAGAGCAAACTCTTTCTATATTTTAGACAAAACATACTTGCCTCTATTTCTTTCTTTTTATACCCCTCATTTTTTTTCTTTTTTGGCTAATTTAGAAGTTGTTCCTAAAATCTTCCATTTTCTTGACATCCAGATATTCTTGAATATGTTTGCTACAGCTTATTTTATTTTTAAATGTTTGCTTATTTTTGAAAGTAAGAGAAAGAGTGCAACCAGGGGAGGGGGCAAGAGAGAGGGAGACACAGAATCTGAAGCAAGCTCCAGCGTCTGCACTATCAGCACAGAGCTCGATGTGGGCCTCAAACCCACAAGCCGAGAGATCATGACCCAAGTTGAAGTCAAACACTTAACTGACTGAGCCACCCAGGCACCCCGAATTTTAAAAAGCAAAGACAAATAAAGCTATTTCTGGGCAAAAACAACAGTAAGAACAATAACAAAAACCACTTAAACCAAGAGAATAGGAGAATGGGAAAGGAATGATGGAAAATAAAGTGAATATATACAAGGTGGGTTGGTTTTGGGGTTTTTTTTTGGTTTTTTTTTTGTTTTTTGTTTTTTGTTTTTTTTTTGCTGCAATAAAACATTCTATGAGCCAAATGGCAGCTTCTCCATGGCAAGTTTATTATAAGGACACAATCTCGTCCCAAATAGCTTTCAGATTCAGTTGTGGAGAAGAGACCTTCTGCCTTAATAAAGGACAGTTGAGGTTGAATACATTTCAGTAGCAGTTACCTCAGAACACAGAAAGTGGTACATTAGGCTCATTAGCTCATGGTGGGGGGAGAAGTGGCTAAGGCAGTTCTGTAAAACAAGACAATCCAAAGTGAGATCAAAGTGATTAAATGGTATCTCCAAGATGGACACTAAAATATGATACTGCTGTATTTCTTTTCGCAGTTGGCAGTGATGTGTGTTAATTCAAGACTGTTCCATGCAATAATTTTTCGTGGTTTTGGACCCTTGTGAGAGGATTTCTAGTTAATTTAGTCAGGATTCTATTGGATCCAGTTCTCAAGTGAGAAAAGAAAAAGGCCATTTTTATCTAGTGTTCCATTCCAAAAGTTATCATACTTCAAACTGGCTTTAGTGGAAGTCTGGAAATTTTTACATTGCATCTATACCTAAGTAAGCCTAAAACCAAAGAGTAAAATATGGGTAATTTTTAAATATCTTTCCCTTTAAATATATACATAACTGAAGCAAGCAATATCAGAACTTAGGCAATTACTTCCATTTCCTAGTTAAGTTGGCTGAGTAGATGTGTCCTAAGTATATAGTTCGATGAACTGTGCAAATATTGTAATATTCTAATACCCATGTGTGTTCTAACCGTTTTTTAAAAATTGTGACCACCTTTGAAACTCTTAACTCATGAAAAGAGTTGAGATGCCATGAAAAGACTCCCCTAAGTGGGACCAATAACCCTTGTTCTGCTTGTGGCTCTACTATAGAAGATAAACTGTTTTTGCTGTATTATGCTTCAATAGACTATAACCTCCAAATCTCAATGACTTACAACAAACATGTGTTTCTTGTTTGTGTTTTATGTCAGATGAGTGTAGATGGCACCTGTTCTAGGTCTTCTTCATTCTGAGACCCGGGCTTAATCAGAAGACCCTATTGAGCATACAATTCCTGTGGCAGCAGGGAGAAAACAAGGCACATGACAAAATTTGACTTGAAAGAAGCACAAAGTATAACTCTGTCATGGTAGAGCAGAAGAAAACTGAGTAAACTATACAATCCTTCTTTTTTGTGCCCCCAAATACATTCATCTTTTCTTGAAAAAAAGTCTTAAAAGTTTCATATAATTAGAGTACAAGACCCATATTCTGAGACTTCTTAAAAGAACCTACAGTCCAATCTAAATGTGGCTCCTCTTTATCAAGAAACAAATCAATGAAAGAAAACTAGTTATATGCCCCTCATACATCCAGCAGATGATGGTCAAAGAGAGATAATCATAATACACAGTTCCACCCAGAAAGAGAATTGGAGGCACAAAGAATTACCAGAGTATAGTCATTCTAAAATCCTGTTTTAATTCTAACATCCTGTTTTCAATAGCCCACTTTTCAAGTACTGGGGAATTATCTCTCTTAAGATTCCAGTTTTAGTTCTTGGCTCTACCCTCTAGGATCCCTTAATATCCCATTATTTTTCATGAACCCATGTGAGAACAATATTGGAGCTCCTTTAAAAGTTGCAAAGCTTTCTCTGTCTGCTCTCTATTTGAATAAGTTTGAAGCCCTAAAAATCATAATCTTGAATATTTGCAGATTATTTTAATCCAAGTTGGGGATTCTTTGGGCCATATAACCTTTTCAAAATTCAAGGTGGCTTTTTATCAATTTGATTCCATTCAGCTCCAGTGCAAAGAGCCACATTCTTGATTATTTTTCAGAATGTCCTCTTTCTCAAGACTTCATTTCAAACATGAGTTTATCCAGCTTCTATGAGAGAGCATGTCCTAAGTCTCTTTTCCATAAGCTCCTTTGCCCAAATGACAATATTGATTAGGCATCACCTTGATAAGCAAAGAGATCAATGCCTTCATTCTTGATTTGTTCTTTGCCTCTAGTATGGCTATTAACTGGCTCTTGTGCTCAAAGCATTTCTCAAAATTATCCTTCACTAGTTGAGAATGGGAAGGAGTTCCACTTTTCAACACTGATAAAGAAACTAAAACAATTAGGAAGATTTTTCAAATCAATGGTTATCTTTTATTCTTATAATTTATAAAATATGCAATTACAAAATTTATTATGAATTAAATGCATTAATTTATACCTCATTCACCATCATGCAGTACAAGATGCAATACATGTGCAAGATAAATTTTTTTCCTTTTGCAGAATATGCTTGGTAAGAAAATGAACTAAAGAACATACCTCATTAACTCCAAGACTCATAGAGGACAAGTTATGTATTTTAGGAAACACAAATCTAGTTAATGTTTTTTC
Organism: Suricata suricatta; assembly: GCF_006229205.1. Classification (NCBI taxonomy): domain Eukaryota; kingdom Metazoa; phylum Chordata; class Mammalia; order Carnivora; family Herpestidae; genus Suricata; species Suricata suricatta. The sequence goes on along the minus strand of NC_043702.1, from coordinate 94,162,457 downwards.
CATGTGCAAGAGCAAAGTCTACCCAAGGAGAAGTAATTTACCTAATACTCTGTTAAACAGTAGAGCCTACTGCAGGATCAAAACTCAGTCTGTTAATCTTTCCACCCATTGGACCACACTCCACCTTGGTTATACACAAATAAATCCATAATTAATATTAGGTATGACTTTGAAACATATGAAGTTGCCAATAGTTGATGATTTTTGACCTTCAAAAACCTCAACTGTTTATAGTTTAACCTAATACTGTAGTCATTTTTTCCATGTGTTTTGGAGTTTAGACCTCTTTTCCTTGAGGCATGTATTCCAGCATGTAAGGGGTATTGCACCTGATTTGTGTGATTTGTACAGTATCCATAAATAGGATTAACTACCACGGAATTATGTCAGTATGTTGGGACATCTCTGAAAGTGGGAGAATCAGTGAGATATCATTTATACCAATTTCCCTGTCAAGGGCATTACTGATTATCATTTCTCACCTAAAATCAAAACAGAATCAAAGATTGGTTATTTATGTTGATTTTCCTATAATTCTTTTGAAGGGTTATATTGGTAGACATAACTGGGCTTAGATCACTCACCCATATAACATTTATGCATAGTTAACCAGGTAAAATGTAATACCTAACCCTTCCTTTAACCATTAAATCCCATGTCTGTTCATTCTTTAGAAAATCAAACTAGTCATTACAAAGTTGAAGGGAGTATAAGTCTATGCACCTAAAAAGACACACCAATGTGGATTTTTTAAAAATTATTATTATTGACACGAGAAACTCAGGAAAAAGCAAGATGGCTGAAGATGTATGAAGGTATACTAACTCATGACCCTTGTAACAACTGGTAACAAATAGTCCTGGAGTGGGAATTACTACAATTATTTTTCAAACTTTTTGATTATAGTAATGTGTCTCAGTTTGATGCTCTTCTGATTTTCACAGCAATCTGGTATAACTAACACTCACCAAAAGAAACCAAGTTTTATCCTAAGTTCTGTGGTCAATAGTTCTTTGTTGGAATATAATAGTCATTTCATTTGTTTGTTTAATTACTTTGTATCTATGCCAAATAAGACAGATTTTACTACTTACATAATGTTTTTCTTAAAATACATTTATTTAAATTAAAAAGGCAAGTCAAAAGAAAAATAGTAAGTAATAATTTGGGTAGTATGGAAATTACTGAGAAAGCTTATTTTAGAATACATCTTAAACCCAGCATGGTTCTCAGCAGGTTTGTCTTTTAGGAGACAATTTAAAATTCTGTGTGAATATTGTAATGTAATACCACAGCAGTTTAGTGGGCAGGAACCAAGGGTGCTAGAAGCCCAATAATCCATGTGATACATCCACCCCAAAACAATATTCCACTAGACATTTATATAAGTGAATCCTCTGCTTTGTCACTGTAAATGTTTTTAAAATAAAATTCATACACAGCCTAATACATTTTTACAAATGAATACACGTGTGTAACCACTACCTAGAACAAAATACAGAGCATGACTACTGTCCCAGAAATTTTCTTCATGTTCTCCAGGCTCCTCTACCAAGTAAACTATTCTGACCACATATTAGTTTTGCCTCTTTTGAATTTCATATAAATGAAGTAATTCATTACACACTTTTTAATTATTGGCTTCTTTTGTTTAACATTATGTTTGTAAGATTCACTCATGTGACTGTATATAGTGGTGGTTTGTTCACTTTTATTGCTATGGCATTTTCTATTGTATAAATATATCATATATTATCTTTTGCTAGTGATGGACATGTGACTTATTTTCATTTGGGACTGCTATGAACATTCCTGCACTTGTCTTTTGTGAATATATGCCACTTTCTGTTGGACATATATACCTGTGGGTAGTACTGTTGGGTCATAGAGTAGGCATATGTTCATCTTGAGTAACCCTTCCCACAGTGTCCCATGATTTTACTAGTTTACAATCCCATCAGCATTGTATGAGAATTCCATGGCACTATATCTTCATTTGCTATTGTTAGGCTTGGGTCCTTTTTTAGACCATGTTCTGAGTGGATTCATTTAATTTTAAGCATCTGAGCCTAGATTCTATTTGTTTACAAATAATATTTTTGCAAGGTTTAAATATTAACTGATTTTGTTCCAAAATTCAACTATTACATGAAGGTGGGGAAAATCGTATCCTATTTTATTTTAAACTTTGCCAAAAGATGTTCATTCTATCAGAAAGTCATGTCATTGAGGACAATATGACTTGTGCTCCTTAAGTCTGTAATAAAACCAACATAGCCATATTTATTTGCATTTCTAGCTGCCACATTCACAATGTTTCCATGTAGAAGAAGGAATGTAGAAATGACTATGTATTAGGTGTTCTAGTGTTAATTTCTGTGGTCTGAGCACTTCTATATTGAAATACTTATCAATCATAAATCATTTTACTCTTCTTTATATGATAATTAGGACATTATGTTACTTTTAAGTAGTGTGTAGTCAGGTTATTAAGTACACATATTTACATTTCAAGATAGTAAAAAGGAGTTTGTGAAGTATGTCTTATAAGAATGGTGTATTGGTTTGACAGAATTCAGAAATGCTCCAACCAATTAAACTGTGCCTTTGAACTGTAAATCATATTAGGGTAAAGAAATGTGGGGGAAAAAAAACTGCTAGGTCCAAGGGAATCCTTTGAGTAAGGTCCTTCATCCATTTTCAGGCATAAGTGTTCTCTGCCATACTTACCATCTTTTCCCATCCATCCTAGAATGCGTGACACTGTATGTTCGGGGACTTTAGTAGCTCCTCTAAAATAGGAGCAATGGTCATCCTTACCTACTCAGCAATATGACTTGAAACACCTCTGTTTAACATTTTAACATTTTCTTTCATTCTACAAAAATGGCATTTTTTTAGAAACAGCATTTTGTAAAAGCAGAAACTTGCTCTATTATAGTCTCAAGACTTATTCAAAGAGATGATAGAGTAGAATAGAGGTGATACTTAGCCTTTCAAACTTCTAGATGACTCTCCACCAATAACAACTTTGCCAAAACACTTTCAGTTTCTTAAAAATGCATGTCAAATAATCGTAACTCACTTTAAATAGTTATGCCCATGGAAAGACTGCTCGATGTAATGTAGACAATATAGGCTGCAAGGAAATCCATTACTTCCAGAAAATGACCAAGAGAACAGCCTTGGTAAAGACTTCAGTAATTCAGTTACCAGTGCTGGGTGATGCTCATGCAGGTATCTATTTATGTCTAAGTAAATAGTGGAAAAATGGAAACCTAGCTTAGAAATTCCCAACAAGAGAAGAGATAAAGAGGGAGGAGTGTAAGGAAAACTGAGATAACAATTACAGAATTAAATTTATCACTGGGGGTCAGGTTATTTCCTTAATAGATGAAACCTCAGTTGTACAGAATGAAATTAAACCCAAAACCTTCAATTTATCAGGGAGTTCTTTGAGTTTAGAGAAAAAGAGTTTAATATCTCACAAAATAAAAAGGAAGAGTAAAAATCAGCAAAGATTGTGTGCCAGTGACAAGAATAACAAAATCCGAAGGCATGTTTATTAAGTTTATGTGTAGCCCAAAACTAGGAATAAGGGCTAAGGTCTTAGGTAACAACATTGGGATCAAAGTGGCCCTGACAAGCTGAAACTCAGCATCAGTGGTTCTCAACTCTGGCTGCATGTTAGCAGTAGCTGGGGAGCTTTAAAAGACCAGCCAGGCGTGGGATCTACTCACAGAGATTCTAATTTAATTAGTCTGGGTCAAGGCCCAGGCATCAATAGTCTTTAAATGCTCTCCAGGCAATTCTAAAACATAGTCAGGGTTGAGACCACTGCCTTAGATCATGCCAAAGTTCACTCTAATAAAGGGTCAGAGGCCATGACTGTCAGCAATAGTGGGCAGGTGATTGAAAGAAAAATGATACAGTACAGACCTAGCTGCTGTTTGGAATGAAAAAAATGGAAGATTCAGAGAGAATGTATTAAAATCTACAAGTAACAGTAATGGGTAGCATCATCAAGTATTTTCTACATTCCAGGCACTGAGCTGAGGTGCAGAAACATAAAATTAGTAATTTCACTAAATATTAAAAAAAATGAGTAGATAAATACACATGGAAAATTTGGTCAAAGATAGCCAAAAAAGTAGTTGATGGTTGCCTTTGGAATAATGGGGATAAAGGAAGACCTATTTTTATTACATAATTGTCTACTTCTTTGGACTTTTTCTTTCCATTTTCAATAAGTAAGTTATCATACTGTGATTCTTAAAATATTAGACAGTAAAAATTTCTTATCTTAGTAAAGACTTATTTCCTGCTATGACCCCAAATTCAAGCCTTGTTGCTTCTGTCTCTGATAAAAACTAATCAGGATTATTTTGGGATAATCCCCTTTGCTCATTGCTCATTCATTACATCTACCTTAAATGAGCTCCCTAATTAGCATTAGATCCAATACTTTTACCTGACACTAGATCAGGATTTGCTGAAGGTCAGACTAGTCCAAATCAGGTAATACCCTGACAAAGAAAACTGCGGTTTGGAGTACACTGCCAGCAGCGGAGTACTAGAAATACTCAGGGCTTTACAGTTCTACTGCCTATGCGTGGGGTTAGCAGATGGGCTAGGAAGAAGTCTGTGACTGCTCTGAGGGAAGATGATAGGGATGAAATAGAATTTGCATTAACCTGCAAACCTCTTTTTATATCTCCCTCAGGTTGCCAAAACTCCACACAACTTTGAGCTCTCCATTCTATTGATCAGGTTCACCCTTGATGTTCTCTTTAAGTACACGTCCCCAGAGCAGAAACTTGGGGGTTATTAAGGATGGGAAAAGAGGAAATTGCCTGGTCTCTCCTCTTACTCTCTACACACTTACTCCTCCACTCAAAGCATCTCTTGCTTCAACCACCTGCCGGCAAGAAAGTACTTTCCTTTCATCTCAAGAGCACCAGCCCAGGCAATAAGGACACCTGGGATCTACTGCGAATTTTAGTGCATAGTGGCCCACTCCATCTGTGAAAGTAGGAATTCTGAAAGGATAAACTCCAACTTCTTTGCTACGTTTTATATCTTTGGATGGTGCTTATATTTAGTAAAATATTAGCCTTTCTGATACTAACGTAGCTCAACTTCAGTTTACTTGAAAACAGTGGCTTATAAAATCTAGAACCAAAACAGAGAAATAATGTAGACTGCCATGTCATCCAAACACCAAATACCATCACAAAATGGCTTTCTGTATGCATCAACCAGACAATCCATTCCCATTCTCAAGTGTCCACTTGGCCTGTAGGGTTAGAGACCCAGATCGTTACCATGTCCTCATTGCCACAATAAACTCTGGTGTTGTATTCCAAATGCTGAATGTTCTGGTTACACGTAACTGGAGAACTTTATAGTTGCATGCTTAGATTTACCTGAGTGCAGGAAGTATAATAAGTAATACTGTGTAAATATGAAAGCCTCTTTAGGATCCTTATGGAAACTATATTCATCTAGTAAGGAATAAAGGAGGCATCAAGTCCTTGCTTTCAAATTTTCAACTATTTGAAATTTTCTTTCTAAAACGACAGTTAATAATTTAGATTAAAAAGTGAGATGGAATCATTTTAATGACTTGACCAGAAGAGTGACAGTTTATTGAAGAGATGATTAATATGGGAAAATCAATATTATTCTTGAGAAAACAAGTATCAATGAATCCCTGTGCATGCATTTTAACAAAAATTGTATGTTAAGCTTTTCTGCAAGAGAGATCATTATCAATCAAATTGATTTTCATTTCCAAAATTTTTTCAGAAGTTATCACCACTCTTTATCCATCCTCTGACCCAGAGGAGAAAGAGAAAGCTAAAATGGGATCAAAGGGGGACAAAAAAAATCACATCTTGATTTACAACTCTTATTTTCTGATCAGACTTACAAATCCAGCTAAAGTGTTTAATCAATACAGAGCACTTAAAAATGATGTCAGTTATAGAATGCATTCACCTGAAAGTAGTGCTTAAGCTAATTTTTTATTTTAAAAAAGAAAAAATAAAAAAACACTTGTTTCTCTTCAGCACTTATTTCTCTAAATTAAATCTAAGTTCCAAGACATGACATCAAATTTAACCTGCTTCTCCAGCTTTTATTGAAGAGGTTGCATTAAATAAAAGAATAAATACTCAAAAATAGCTGCCTAAGTATTAACAGGAAGATTTATGGGATCTGTGAGTAGACAGGTCAAGGACCTCTGTCCTTGCATGGAGAAGCCTTATGGGAGTTAACCAACAGCTGCTGGGAATACCCCAGGCAGTTTCCAGGTATAAGGCACTGAATCAGAAGCATCCAGTTTCCTCCAGGCTAATGTTTGGAAACAGGCCTCTTGAGTTCAGAAACAGAACAATGAAAGTATTTGGTCTAAATCAGTAAGATCATGAAGGGTACAAAGGGAGTAAAAATGAGCCAGATCATTAAACCTTAAACTATCAGCTGTAAGTTATTCCTTTTAAGTTGAATGATGTCATTTAGTATGGCCAAAGGGAAACACAGCTTTGAATAATCAATAGCAAGTATACCAAGCGGATGAGTGGTAATAAGAAAACAATATGTAAATAATTTCTATAAGCATTTAGATTAAGTTATGGTGATTCAGCCTCAAGTAATGTGAGGTGGGTCAAGTTAGTGATATTTTTATATCAACAGCAATAGTTGTGCCAGGTACTTGACATGAGAGTTTTTCATCTAATTCTCACAAAAACTCTATGAGCAGGTATTCCTTTAATTTACAACATATGAAGAGACACTCATAAAGTTAAGTAAATTGCACTAGGTCACACTGTATGTGATGGAACTGGAATTTAAACCCAATTTGCCCTGATTCCAGAGCCCATGAGCTTTCTTTTAAGCTAGGCTGTCTCTCAAAGATAAAAGACAACTCTGACATACAAAATACTTCTTAGAGTCACTGTGAGATGCATAATTATCTATTGCCACCATAATGCTGCAGTCACTAAACCTTTAAAACCTGTTGACATAAAATAATAAACATTTACTGTTGTCCATTAATCTATGGATAAGCTGAGAAGCTCTGAGGATCTTGGCAGAATTTGGCCAATCTAACCTAGTCTTGCCTATAGGTCTTGTGGTCAATTAGTAGGTCAGCTGGAAACTGCTGATATAGAATGTTCTCTGCTAAGATGATTTGTCTCTTTTTCACATTTGCCCTCCAGTAAGTTAGCTTGGGCTTGCTTCCATGACAAAAACTGTTCTAAGAAAGAGAATGGAAGCAAGCAAGGCCTCTAAAGATCTAGGTCCAGAGCTACCATGCTTGCATTTCCACAGTATATTGTTATCCAAAGCAAGTCCAAAAGCCAATCCAGATTCAATAGATAAACAGATTTCACCTCTTGATAGAAAAAGCAGGAAAATCATATTGCAAAGAGCATGTACAGAGAAGAGTCGAGTTAGAATAATGTTTGCAACCAACATTCCACAATAATGCACAGATGAAAAAAATAACAGCGTAGAACAAGAGTGATTACTCACCATTTATTTGTTCATTCAACAAATATTACTTGGTCCTGAGTGGTTCAGTGGGAAAATGGTTCCCAAGGTACAAGTTTCCAAGAGTTCTCTTGAGTAGAAAAACACAGGAGAGGCTTAATTCCTCCAGCAACAAATAGTAGCAACATAAGCAGAATGTTGTATACAAGAAAAACTCATTAGACACTCAGTGCCCAACATTTGTACTGAAGGCTGTTAATGTAGGCATATTCTGCTGAGCATTCACCCAAATTCCAAACTTCCAGAAGAGAAGCACATATTTGGCACAAACCACATTGTGTGCATTGTTTGGACATACTGGGGCACTCATCAGTTAACTATTGACTATAAATACCCCAAGGGTACAATTCTCAGATGCCAGCCAATGGCCAACCTTGTAAACAAACTCTTCTGAGAACAGCAGTATCAGCCCTGCTGTTAACTCCATTGTCAGACCTCTTTTGTGCACAATGTCCTTTGGGTATCTTGCCATAGATGTCAAGTAGGCAGAAGTCTATATAAATCTTGAGTTCAGAGAAAAACTCTGGCCTGAAGATACAAATTTTGGAATCATCCATATAAAGATGACACTAAAAGTAATGACATTAGACAAGTTCTTCTAGAGAGTAAAATAATAAAGGTCCATGAACTGAGTCTAGAACTTTCTAACATTTAGAAGTCAGAGAGACAAGAAGGAATAAATAGGGGGGAAAGGAACAGAAGAAAAAAGCAGCAGAAAACTGAGAAGGACAGATAACCTTAGACAGATAAGAGGGTCCTATACAAAGCCTGGAAGGTGATAGATTGTCCATGAATATAAATAAAGCACAAACTGGTTGCAGTCACTGTGTCCCCATCAACCAGTGTTCCCGGAACACTTAGCAAAGACAATTATAAAGTGGCAAATCCTGGAAGCACGCAGGACCAATGGGAGAACTATCTGCATGAGAGGGAAGAACAGTCCGGCAAGATGGGGAAGAATCAAGACACAAGCTATTAAATTACCTAATGCATGTAAATCTCTAGTCTAGTGCCTAAGGCTCTAAATGCCAACACATTTATCATCATCTTCATCAACAACAAAAACATCAGCTTTATCCAGGACTGACCTAGTTATAGCAAGTCTCACAAAAAGAGAAATGGACAACAGTATGAGTTAGATTTTCAAGATTTCCAAGAACCAGAGAGGTCCTTCTTATCCCAGACCAAATTCCAGTATAATATTCTGCCTCTAAACACCCTACACTTATTCTAATACCTCTGAAATTACTTATACTGTATCCTTTTAAAGAAATAGAATTGCATCTTTTTGCCCTGATTTTTCCCTCAAGTCTCAGCTCTATTTATATGTTGGACTGATTAGGACATAGTCTTTGAACAATCTAAAATAACACAAATGTTTTCTTAAATGTTGCATCCTAGGCTCCTCATTCACTCCATTCTAACTTCAACCTCAACTGGGACTCAAGCAATGCTCACTTAGTGCTCAGGTAGGTATTAGGATGATAAATGAAAAAGCTAAAAAATGGGACCATCCATTGGAATTGTCTTTTACTTACTTCTCCATCTCCCTCTTTTTCCATCTCTCTCTCCTTTCTCTCCCCAACATTTTTCTTATTGTTGTCATTGTTGTAAGGATTTATAATTGACCTTGGGAAGTCATGCTGACCAAGAATCACTATAAATATGACAGATTTCAGAGCAATTATTTTGAGACTGTGGTTATAACTCATTAGTGGACTATAACATCTTTTTCATGATTTATTAATGTAATAGAATGGAATTGTTTGTACATGGCTAGTCTAGAGAAGAAAAAAAGATAAAAAAATAAAATACCACAGTGCATTTTATGTGGCGAGTATAAAAATAATTTCTTGAAGTTTTGTGTATGTGTGCACATACTAGGTAACAAGGAAATACATAATCCAGACTTAGTTATGATCCAAACATTCAAGAAAAATACTCTAAAGAAATTACGACCAATTATTTTGTAATGCAGAAGACCATGGTCTTTATTATCAGTCTTAACTGAAGTCACAAACATACAATAAACATACAGAATAAATGCACCTTCTGTGATTTTCACACAGACTCGCTGATTTTCATCCAGCAGATTCTACAGTGCAGTACTGTGAAGGTTTTTCAAAATGCCTAATTGTTTCATTTTATTATCTGGATCGGAGGTAGTATTTCCAATCCATAAAAATAGGCTTAGCATTTTTATTCAAACATCAGTGGATTCTTGCAGTTTTTAGCAGCATTTGGGGACATCTTGGGCATGATTATTATATTGTCTGGCTGGAAACACTATTTGAGGTTTGGAAGGAGACATATGCCAAATCAAATTCCCTAACAGGAGGCTCACTGGACATAAATTTTGCAAATCAGATTTGGTACAGTACCTCTTAGATACTGTACCCAGACATAGACCTCTTAGGGAATCAGGCTCTGGTTATACTATCTGGAAAAGATCACACAATCCCAGACCAAATGTCCAGGTATTCCTCCAAAGACTTGCCTCCTGGACATGCCTGACATTCATCTAGCTTCAAAGTTTACAAATTGAAGTCTAGGTCCAAACAAGGGCTGCTGTCATGTTGTGTATGGCTGAGACAATGTTTTATAAATCCTAGACATATTTAAAAATCAGGTGATTTCACACAGAATCTATATATCTAGTTTCTCTTGAAAAAAATCAGAATATATGGCAACAGGGCTGACGTTCCATTATAGCAGTAAGTAGCAGAGTTTCTGTGGCAGCTGCCTTCATTGAAAAGGCAAGCTTCCAGCTGCTCAGTGTAAGCATATGTACCTACACCTGCTTCAGTCACTGCCCGGTCCCATGAACATTTTAATTTGCTATCTGTAATCTAGCAACGTGTATCTAATTAGAACAGAACATTTGGAAGCAAAGATGGGTACTGTCAGAGCATTGAAGCCTGGGAGCTAATCCAGTCAACAGTTTTTACATTTTCCCTGTTTCTTGTCCTAAGCACATCCGCTCCTGTTTATTATAGTTGCTCAGTAAATGACTGTTGATGACTGTTTCACAGATAAACACACTGGGTAGTGCACAGGAACAGAAATCAGAAAGCCACATGTTTTGGCAAAAAGGAACCTCTGCAAATATACTAATATCAAATATTATAAACTCCTTCCAAAACAAACACTTCCATTACCTACGAACTTAAGTTTTCAACCCACTTCTCTCCTATAAAGTCTTTGTTTTTCCTTCAATGATTTATCTAATAGATACTAATTTGCATTATATATTTAATAATAGATGCAATAAAAGATATTCAATATGTAAGGCATTTGTAAGATTCATCAAATATATATTAATTTGTAAGATGTGAGTAAGACAGTTATTTTTGATCCATGATTACTGGGCTTCACCCCCCACCCCAAGAGTTTTTGATTCATTAGTTCCTACGTGAGGTGATGCTAGCAGACATAGGACCACACTTGAGGACAGTTTTTCTATAATATTATGCTTCCTTTGATGGCTATCTTTTAGAGACCCAAAAGAAAAAGTGAGGACGTAACAGCAAAAATTACCAAATATATTCAATATAGCTACAAGATTTCTTAGAATTTAACTTGTTCAACAGGAAGATCTAGATTTTATTTGGTGGGAGCCTCCCAGCCCCTGGGTTCAAGATGGCCACCACTTAGAAGTCCTAAAATAGAAAATCAAATTAAAAAGCCTCTAAAGTTTTTACATCTCGAAGCTGCTACAAAATTTTGAATGAATCAGTGAACGATAATCAGAAAAAGTGGATTTTATGTGCTTTATGCAGCAAGTTTATACTCTAGTCCATACTTCTCCTTAATTAACTTAGGTCTGATCTTTTTTGCAGTTGTTATTTTTAAGGTACTTCAAAAATTGCTCCTCTATGTACTTCACATTCACAGATTTAAAATGATAAGAGAGCAAGAGAACTATGTTTGGAAGAAGCTTGCTTTTATCTGTCCATCGCACACTTCAAATAAGCAGGGAGTTTAAAAAGGTCTTCACTCCCTCTAGTCCGTAACCTGACCAACAGAGAATAAAAAATTTAAATGAGAGAAAAATCAATTATTGATCTGCATTCTTTCTTCACAGACACTTTTGTGCAATTACACTATGCTAGCGTTTGCTGAGATTTCAACAGCATACATCATACTAATTGATTTTGCTTTATTAAAATAAAATTGTAAGGTTACTAGAAGCACTTTAACTGTATCTCCCAGGAAATATTGTTTATGCCAAGAAAAGTGCCAGCTGTTATCATAATATCACTCTTTTATTGAAATGTTTCTATACCTTTATGTTTGCAGGAAAAACTAAGCCTTTTCAAGAAAGCCTTTTATTTGATGGCTTTAGCAAGGAGAAACGGGCAAATTTTTAAATACCTGTGTTACACATTCAATTAACTTGTACTGAGGGCCACATGTCTGTTTGAAGCGTTCATTGATTGGTTTCTCTGTTTTTACTAGTTTGTTCACCAAATATCCATTGTCACACCCCATCAGCATTTGAAGAGAAGAAAGAAACAGAAAGTAGAGGTGCCTGGATGTATTGCTTGTTTTAATGTGACCCCAGCAGTTGCCCTCTTGCCTTTTTTTAAAACCTGGCTACAAGGAGAGGAATTAGACAAAAGGATAAGGTGAGGCTCAAAACATTGACTAGACGATGGTATATGCAATTGAGATTCCCCTTTAATGCACTGGACAAAGTAACTGGAGCCAGTAGTGAGAGACAAACCAATGACACGTAAGTGGACAAGTCAAGGAGACTGGTGTGATGAAGCCACGGATTGAGGCAGTGATAGGAAAAAGCAAGGGAATAAATGTTGCTTCTAAACCTAAGATTTTGAGACTTCATATATTATACGTGATAGCATATATGTGTATGAATTGTATATATATATATACATAAACAGGTATTCTATATTGCCAAAACATTTCAAAGAAATTTACATATATCACTACACTTTAAGTTGATTAACATCCTTCTCCTAAAACTAACAACTCCCTAATATTATCATCACCCCTATCAGTCATAATCTAATATCATCTGACATCCTTTCCTCCAACTATCAAGGTGTAGAAACTTTTAATGGCAGAAACCCTATTCATAAGTAATAGAAAAGATGTTTTAAGATTTATTTAATAAATTTAGTTAAAAAGGCGTTAATAATTTAGCACAGTTAACACGAGTCTATCATGAGACATTTTTAACTTAATTCTCCATTTCTAAATAGTATTTTAAAATAAATTTATGGCTGAAGGGGGAGAGGAGGACGGAAGTGATGGTCATGGAGGAGGGCACTTGTGGGGAAGAGCACTGGGTGTTATATGGAAACCAACTTGACAAACTATAAAAATATAAAATAAATTTATAAACAACAAAGGTGATCAATGGATATTTTTGGCCAATCATTTGTTGTTTTTTCATAAAGTATTAGATCTTTATGACTTAAGAATTGTATCACTTTTCACATTTTATTGATGGTGATAATATGGTGTTATAAGTCCATTACTGAAGCAGTAGTATGAAAGTTCCCCAGAGACCTTAAAAATCAACACTCTTGCACTATCTCTTCATCTTGGAAGAATATACCCGCAAGTATATAACTGGGCTTTCATAAAGTTAATAAAGAGGAAAAGATAGAAAACAGAAAGGCAAAGACAATAGTAGGGATATGGATAGATAGGTAGACAGATGGATAGACAGATATAATGACAATGAGAATATGAAGAAATCAATCTCAATACCACTAGAAATTTTGAGAATGTAGGTAAACAATGAATAAAAATTCAGAGGCCAGTCAACTAAAAAAGAAATATACAAATAATATTTCAAGGTTATTTAAAATAATTTAGCTTTATAATCAATAACAGAGAATACATGATAACTAGTGACATATAACATACTAGAAAGTTTTAATCTTTTTCTCTATGATCCACACAAAACATCATGGTCAATGATCTTTCCACTTGTTCATGTTTTTCATACAAAAGATTTGAGACCATCTTAAATATAACTGTATCTCACACAAAATATAGCAACCTAATGCCTTTCAAAAGCATTGACTCAGTAACTATTTGCTGTATTTCCAGTTAATGATAGAAAACCCAATTTCTCTTAATTTTTGTGATACCAAATCTAAGTTATGAGCAAAATATCCCAGGAATCCTTGAGAACGTTAACTTCTCTTTTTGAAAACAGCTGAGCTGTAAAAACAAATGAGCCCCTTATCTTTGAGGAATAGGGAATAGATGGTAAATGAATGCTTACTGTAGCCCAATATTGCACTGGAGTGTCCCTAGCTCTACACAATGACAAAAAGTACATTAACCACAAGATCAAGATGCCTAATCAATTTGCAAGCACATGGAAGGGCTCAGAATGATGGGTAATAACCAGCATGACTTTGTGACCAACAAATCATGTTAGACCAATTCAATTGCCTCCTCTGACAGAGGAGCAGACCTTGTATGCAGGGAGGAAGGGACAGACATAATATATTTTGACTTCAGGGAGGCTTCTGACTCTGTTCCACATGACATGCTCATCAACAAGGTAGGAAAATATGGCTTGCTGTCAAAGATGGATTAAATTGATTAGAGAGGTGGCTAATTGGGAAGAGAAGAAAAGTCACAGACTGCATGAAAACACAAGTGCAAAGCCAAATATGCTGCTGGTTTGGGTGTGGATAAATTCAAGGACAAATGAGTATAGCAGACAACAGAATATTAGTTAGCAGAATCCTTGCCCATAAATACAATAGCTCATGTCCTTTAATGGTATTTGTTCCAAATCTTTGGACATTAGCAAGGATATAAATTAAAGGACACTATGTTACCATACACTCATAGGAAATTTATTATTTTAAAACTTTCTATCTCCAAAATATACTAAGATGTAAAAAACAAAAAAAACCCAACCTAGATACAATCATACAACCACTTTCAATTAAGCTATTAAAAGCAATTCTCCATCAAAGATAAATTTGACAGATCTCCCCAGATATGGCATATTGAATGGGAATAGAAAAATAAAATGACTGATTTTAAAAGGGGGAAAATAGGGGACAGTTAGGAGGATGTTAGATAGCTAAAGACTGAAGTAATAGGGACTCTAATCATCCTGACTGTAGTCAAACTTGGTCTGCAATTTATTTCTTTTACTTGGTATTTTGGTTAAGATCCAACCCTATATTCAGTATCCAGGGCAGGTCAATCAATATTTTAAATTGAGATCAACTGGAAGAACTACCATAGACATTTGTTCAGGAATTAAAATATAATTTATTTAAAAAAAATAAGCTAACAATTAAGTCCTTATTAAACACCAATTGTGTTTAAGTGTCCATATCTATTACATACAGTCTTTGTCCTCTCAGGGCACAAAAGGAAAATGTAACAACTATGAAAGAGAAAACACACATTCTGACCTCTCCTCTCTCCAATCTCTATTTTTATTTTCTCTCAGCTTAAGTTTTACTTCCTTTAATGTATCCTAGATTCCTTTTTCTAAAACTTTCACCTGGTTTCTATGTGATGCTTTTAAAAGATGCCTAAAAATTCTTTCAAATCTCTATGAAAACGTGGAGCCCTATTCCTTTTCATTTAATCATGGAATGTAAATGGGACTTCTTCTACTAATACTGCAAAATTGCCAGTGTGTTCTTTTGAAGAACAGGTCACTAAAATCACACAAAAAAGTTACAAATAAGGAAAAATATTTATATATTTAACAACAAAATTTTGAGCTTCTGTTAATTGGAACATAAAAATACAATGTGAAGAAGAAACAAGCTACAGAATGTGAAAATATAACTTTAACCATATCACTATCAAATGACTTATATACAGAATACACAAGGAATGACAAATAGATAAGAAAGTATTAGACAAATCAATAAAAACAGTATGCTGAAAACTTAACTGGATATTTTGCAAAACAGAAAAACCAAATGATCAATAAATAAAATAGGATCACTTCCTTAATAAGCAGGAAAATGCACATGAGAACTACAGCAAACTATCACTGTCCACCAAACTGCGTAAAATAAAAATCTTAGAAGCTGGACCAGGGCCTCCTCTACCCACCAGTGAACGTGAAGCCATTGTAGTCCCCTTACAACAGGAAGTTACATGTCACAAGTGACACCTCAGAACACCTGCCTCTGGTGGCCAGGGGGAATTGCCCTTCTGAGTACCATAGGAAATCTCCTCCATAATGCCATCTCTTCATGACCAGGAGACATAGCTTAACTACCTAATACACAAAAACAAACACAGAGAGTGAGGAAATTAGTATAAAGAGAATATGTTACAAATAAAAGAACAAGACTAAACTTCAGAAAAGCTAAATGAAATGTAAATAACCAATGTATGCGATAATGAGTTCAAAATGATGGTAATAAGGATGAGTTCAAAATAACGGTAATAAGGATGCTTACCATACGTGAAAAAGTAGTGGATGAACACAGTGAGAATTTCAACAAAAAGAGAAAATATAAGAACTAATAAGAGCTGAAGAATACAGAAAGCAAAAATACACTAGGGGGAGTAAATAGCAGATCAGGTAATACAGAAGAATGGTTCAGAGACCTGCAAGATAGGGTAGTGGATTTCACCCAAACAGAACACAATAAAGAAAAAATATAATTTTAAAATTAAGAATAGGGACCTCTGAGACAAAATCAAGGGTACTAAAATTCACATTACAAGGATCTCAGAAGGGGAAAAGAGAGAGAGAAGGGCAGAAAAGTTATTCGAAGAAATAGCTGAAAACTTACCTCACCTGAGGAAGGAAAAGATATCTAGATCCAGTAAGAAAAGAAAGCCCATAACAAGATGCACCCAAAAAGATCCATGCCACAACATAATAAAAATGTCAAAAATTAAAGATAAATAGGGAACCTTAGAAGCAGCAAGGGATAAAACAATTATTTACATGGAAGGGAATCCCCATAAGACTATCAACTGAATTTTCAGCAGAAACTTTGCAGGCCAGAAGGATGTGACATAAATTATTCAAAATACTAAAAGAAAAAGAAAATTACAACCAAGAATGTTTTACCCTCAAGGTTCTCCTTCAGAAGAACTTTCCACACAAAAGCTAAAGTCCACCACCACTAAACCACCTTTACAAAAAGTATTAAAGAGATTGCTTTAAGTGAAAAACAAAACAAAAAAGTAGCCGAATGAAAACAAAACAAAAAAACAGCTTGAAGTCCAGAATTGTGATACCTCCCACATTTTTTGCTTTTGTTTTGCAAAATTACTTTGGCTATTCAGGATATTTTTCTGCTATTTTAGGATTGCTCGCTCTAGCTCTCTGAAATATGCTGGTATTATTTTGGTAGTAATTGCTTTGACTGTGTAGATTACTTTGTGTAAACATTACAATATTTAAAATGTAAACATTTTAACAATATTTGTTCTTCCAATCCATGAGCAATGAATGTCTTTCCATTTCCTTGTATTTTCAATTTCTTTCATAAGTGTTCTATAGTTTTCAGCATACAGATTTTTACCCCTTGGGTTAGGTTTATTCCTAGGTATCTTATGGCTTTTGGTGCAACTGTACATGGGATGTATTCCTTGATTTCTCTTTCTACTGCTTCATTATTGGTGTATAGAAATGCAACCAATTTCTGTACATTCCTTTTATATCCTGTGACTTGCTGAATTCATGTACCAACTCTAGCCATTTTTTGGTGTAGTCTTTCAGGTTTTCCACATAGACTATTAAGTCTTCTACAAAGAGTGAAAGTTGGACTTATTCCTTACCAGTTTGGATGCCTTTTCTTTTTGTTGTCTGATTGCTGACGCTAGGACTTCCAACACTATGTTGAATAACAGTGGTGAGATTGGATGTCCTCATCACGTTCCTGACCTTAGGGCGAAAGCTCCCAAGTTTTTCCCCACAGAGGATATTATCTGTGGGTGTTTTATATATAACCTTTATGATGTTGAGGCATCTTCTTTCTATTCCTACATTCTTACAGGTTTCTATCAAGAAAGGATGCTCTATTTTGTCAAATGCTTTTCTGCATCTTTTGAAAGAATCATATGGTTCTTACCCTTTCATTAATGTGGTTTATCACGTTTATTAATTTGGAGATATTGAACCATCCCTAGATCCCAAGAATAAATCCCACTTGATTGTGGTGAATAATTCCTGTAATATACTGCTGGATTCAGTTTCTAGTATCTTGAGAACTTTTGCATCCTTATTCATCAAGGATATTCGTCTGTAATTCTTTTTCTTTTTAGTGGAGTCATTGCTACTTTGCTGGTCTCATAGACTGAGTTTGGAAGTTTCTCTCTTTTTTTTTTTTTTTGAACAGTTTCAAAGGAGTAAGTACTAATTCTTCTTTAAATGTTTGATAAAACTTCCCTGGGAAGCCATGCAGCCCAGGATTCTTGTTTGTTGAAAAAATTTTGATTACTGATTTAATTTCTTTACTGGTTCTTGGTTTGTTCTTTCTTTAAATTTCTTCCTCTTTTGTTTTTGATAGTTTACATATTTCTAAAAATGTATCCATTTTTTCCAGATTTCCCAGTTTGTTGCCATATAATTTTTCATATTCTTTTGGTGTTGGTTGTGATCTCTATTTCAGTAGTGACTTTATTTGGGTCTTTTTTCTTTTTGGTAAGTGGAGCTAGCGGTTTATCAATTTTGTTAATTCTCTCAAAGAACCAGCTCCTACTTTCATTAGCCTGTTCTTTTTTCTTTTTTTTCCCCCTGTAGCATTTATTTTAACTCTGATCATTATTATTTCTTTTCTTCTGGTTTTGGGCTTTATGTGCTGTTGTTTATCCAGGTCCTTTAGGTGTAAGATTAGGTTGTGTATTTGAGACTTTCTTCCTTCTTGAGAAGGCCTGAACTGCTAAATACTTATCTCTAATGACCACCTTTGCTGCACGCCTAAGGTTTTGGACTGCTGTGATTCATTTTCATAGTCTTCTGAGTAGTTTTTTTATTTCCTTTCTTTAATTTCCTGGTTAACCCATTCATTAATAGGATTTTTCTTAACCTCCATATATTTTTCGTCTTTCCAAATTTTTTCTTGTGGTTCACTTCAAGTTTCATAGCATTGTGGTTCTGAAAATGTGCATGGTATGGTCCCAATCTTTTTGTACTGTTTGAGGCCTGATTTGTGACCCAGTATGTGATTTATTCTAGAGAATGTTCCATGTGAACTCACAAAGAATGTGTGTTCTACTGTTTTAAGATGAAATTCTCTGAATATATCTGTTAAGTACATTTAGTCCAGTGTATCATTCAAAGCCACTATTTCCTTATTGATCTTCTGCTTAGATGACCTGTCTATTGCTGTATTATTACCAATGAGTTTAAGTTTGTTATCAACTGACTTATTTGGCTTCTTCCAAGTTGGAGGCATAAATATTTACAATATTACAAATATTTACAAGAACTTCTTGCTGGATACACCTCTTTATTATAATATAGTACTCTTCACCTATTACAGTATTTAATTTAAAATCTAGTTTGTTTGGTATAAGTATGGCTACAGCAGCTTTCTTGTAATGTCCATTAGCATGATAAATCATTCACCACCCCCTCACTTTGAATCTGGAGGTGTCTTTGGTCTAAAATGAGTCTCTTGTAAGCAGCATATCAGTGGGTCCTAGGTTTTTTTTTTTTAAAGTATTCTGATGCCCTCTATCTTTTGATTGGAGCATTTAGTCCACTTATATTTAGAGTAATTATTTTTATTAAGTTTATTAATTAATTTATTTAGAGAGTGCAGGGGAGGGGCAGAGACAGAGAGCATACCAAGCAGGCTCTGTGCTGTCAGCAGAGAGCCCTATATGGAGCTCAATCTCACAGATCATGACCTGAGCCGAAATCAAGAATCAGATGCTTAACTAACTGAACCACCCAGGCCTCCAAATTCAGAGTAATTATTAATTTATATGAATTCAGTGCCATCGTATTACCTGTAAAGCCACTGTTCCTGTAGATTATCTCTCTTTCTAGTCTTTGTTGCTTTTGGTCTCTTCCGCTCAAAGTATCCCCTTTATAAGTTCCCGCAGAAGTGGTTTAGTGTTCATTAATTACTTTGGCTTTTGGTTATCTTGGAAATTCTTTCTCTCTCCTATTCTGAATGAGACCCTTGCTGGATAAAGTATTGTTGGGTGTTGATTTTTCCCACTGAGTATGATGAATATATGATGCAAGTCCTTTTGGCCTATCAAGTGTCTGTGGACAGGTCTGCTGCTAACCTTATGTGTTTACCCCTGTAGGTTAAGGAGCTTTTGTCCCTAGCTATTTTCAGAATTCTCTTCATCTTTTGCATTTTCTATTTTTCAAGTTCCACTCTGATTTATGATAGCGTTGAGCTGTTTTGGGAAATCTCTGTGTCTTGGACTTGAAGGCCTGTTTCCTTCCCCAGATTAGAAAAGTTGTTATTTATAATTTGTTCCAATAAACCTTATGCCTCTTTTCCTGCTCTTCTTTATCTGGGACTCGTATGATATGGATATTATTCCATTGCTGATTTCCCAAAGTTTATATTCATGATTTAATCATTTTCTTTCCCTTTCCTTCTCAGCTTATTTTCCAGAAGTTTATCTTCTATAGCACCCATTCAATCCTCTGTTTCTTCCATCTTCATTGTAGTCACATCCAGTCAGTTTCACATTTCAGTTATAGCAACTTTTATTTTGGCCTAATTTTTAGATCTTTTATCTCTGCAGCAAGGGTTTTTCTGGAGTTTTCAATGTTTTTTTTTCAAGCCCAGATAGTATTCTTATGACTGCTGTTCTATATTCTTATTCAAATATATTACTTATATCTGTTTTGAGCTAATCCCTGGCTGTGGTTTCTTCTTGATTTTTCTTTGGAGGAGTGTTCTTCAGTCTTGTCATTTTGTCTAGGTTTCTGTGCTTTGTGAGTTATAAAAGCCTGTTATGTTTCCTGCTCCTGAGTGTTATGCTATATGAAAAAGAGACTATAACCTGTCCAGAGCCTGGTGCTTTAGAAGTGTTTCTAGTGTACGCAGTGTGCACCCTGCTGTTGTGATTTGGCTGCTCTTTCCTCCAAGTCAGTCCTCTGCAGAGCTCCTTCTTGCTTGCAGTGGGGATTGTTTGTGCCTTTAACTAGGTGTGCTTCAATTTGTTAAAGTGTGCGTGGATTTGCTAAAGTAAGCCTGATTTTAAAAAGTCCTTATCAAAAAAAAAAAAAAAAGAAAAAGAAATAGAAAAGGAACAAAGCAAACAAAAAGTATAAGCCTGATTCCAAAGAAAAAGAAAGCGAAGAACACAGAAAGAGAAACCTGCTCCAAAAAATGGGTAAAGGAAATGAAAAAACAAACAAACCAACCAACCCTGTAAGCCTAATTAAAAAACAAAAAGCCTAGGCTTATTTCCACCAGAACTGAAGTTGACAATCTGGAGTACTCTATGATCAGTAGACTTGGTGCATGCAGGGGCCTGTGTTGACCCTTTGGGGAGAGGTCTGCTGCACTAGCTCGCTGTCAGACTTGCCCTTATAAAGATGTCCCTGTGGGGCACAAGAGGGTGGGGTTTGGTGGAAGTGGCTCCAGACTGAACTAGGGGCACGGTTTTGCTTGCTGAAGTCTAGTCATTCTGGTAGGCAGGGAATACGGTGCCACCCTGCTCTCCTGTCCCGAGGCAGGGAAGCTGGTGCCTACCTCTGCCCAGGCAGCCCCCATAGCCACATGAACAAATCTCCCCTCCTGTGTCCCAGGCCTCCACCAGGCCCCTGTCTTTATCCCCTCTGTGCCTGGGCCATGGACATGCCTGTTGCCACTCTTCTATCTCCAGCATGTGACTGGAACTCAAAACTTCAAATACCTCCAAAAATGGCAAGTCATGGACCAGCTACCCTCCTCAGAGGAGAGCCTCACAGTGCTCTATGTAGCACTGTCATGTTATAGCAAAGTCATTGCACAGCACTATAGATGCTTGGAGCCTATGGTAATACACAATGAAAAGCTGCGACCATTTTATTCACCCTCTGCATGCACCTCTCTCCCCTGCTATTGAAGGGCCACTCAAAGGTACCATCTGGATCCTTTGTCCTTTGAGAAGCAACATGCCCTCCTCTAAACGCACTCAAGGAAAAGGAATGTTCTCTCCCAGTGAAACCCAGGGGATCCCCTACACTGTGCTATCCACTGTCTGTCCCTGGGCCTCTCCTCCTTCTCCCCAGGAGCACCACTACCCTCCTGGGCCTACTCTAGCAGATAGCAAAGACTTCCAAAAACTCAATTTCAGCTCCACTCTTTGCAAAAGCCAGTTAGAATCAGTTCCCCACGATTCCCCATCAATGGTCTTAGGGCAGCACCTCTTGTGTGCAAAACCATTGTGCTGCTCTCCCCCTCCTCTCCATAAAAAGGGCCCCCACCCCTTTGCAACACCTCAACTCTTGTCTCCTCAGTTCCTCTCTTTACACCTCGTGCCCACCATATTCTTTCCCTCAAATTTTGAGATTGTTCTCTTAATCCACACATCGATTTCCTAGATGTTCAAAATGATTTGATGCTGATCTAGCTGTGTTCCGGGGCCCAGACAAACCCAGGGTCCCCCTATTACTCCACCATCTTAACTTCCCCCAAGAGATCTCTCAGAAGGATATTTTTTAAAAATCCATCTTACCCAACACATGTAAAGTTTCAGTGAAATCCCTATCAAAATACCAATGGTATTTTTCACAAAACTGTAACAAATAATCCTAAAATTTGTAAAACAACATGACACCAAATAGTAAAGTCAATTTTGAGAAAAAAGAGCAACTCCTTAACCTCAACCACAGCAATTTCCTACTTGACAGATCCCCAAAGGCAAGGGAATCAAGAGCAAATATGAACTATTGGGACCTCATCAAGATAAAACGCTTCTGCACTGCAAAGGAAACAATCAAGAAAACTAATAGGCAACGAACAGAATGGGAAAAGATAGTTGCAAATTATATATCAGATAAAGGGTCAGTATCCAAAATCTACAAGGAACTCACCAAACTCCACACCCAAAAAACAAATAATCCAGTGAAGAAATGGGCAGAAGACATGAATAGACACTTCTCCAAAGAGGACATCCAGATGGCCCACAGGCACATGAAATGGTGTTCATCATCAGGGAAACACAAATCAAAACCACACTGAGATACCACCTCACACCAGTCAGAGTGGCTAAAATGAAAAAATCAAGAGACCATAGATGCTGGTGAAGATGTAGATAAATGGGCACCCTCCTACACTGTTGGTGTGAATGTAAACTGGTGCAGCTGCTCTGGAAAACAGTGCAGAGGTTCCTCAAAAAATGAACAATAGAACTCCCCTATGACCCAGCAATAGCTCTGCTAGCGATATATCCAAGGACACAGAAGTGCTGATGCATAGGGACACGTGTACCCAATGTTCATAGCAGCACTTTCAGCAATAGCCAAATCATGGAGAGCACCTAAATGTCCATCACCATGGAATACTACACGGCAATGAGAAAGAATGAAATCTGGCCATTTGTAGCAATGTGGATGGAACTCAAGGGTGTTATGCTGAGTGAAATAAGTCAAGCAGAGAAGGACAGATACCATGTTTTCACTCATAAGTGTAATAGGAGAAACTTAGCAGAGGACTATGGGGGAGGGGAGGAGAATAAAAAGAGTTTGGGTGAGGGAAGCAGGTAAACCATGAGAGACTCTTGAATATGGAGAACAAACTGAGGGTTGATAGGAGGGGGTAAGGTGGGTGATGGGCATGGAGTAGGGCACTTGTAGGGATGAGCATTGGATGTTACATGGAAATCAAGTTGACAATAAACTATAAAAAATAAATTATCAATAAAAGAAAAAGGACAAAACTGAATTATCACTCTTCCTGATTTCAAACTATACTACAAAGCTGTAGTAATCAAAGCAATATGGTACTGTCACAAAAATAGACACACAGCTCAAAGGAACAGTATAGAGAACCCAGAAATAACATAGGCATATATGGTCAATTAATCTACAACAATGGAGGCAAGAACATACAATTGGGAAAAGATGTTCTCTTCAATAAAAGATGTAGGAAAGCTGGACAGCTACATGCAGAAGAATGAAACTGGACCACTTTCTTACACTATATAGAAAAGTAAACTTGAAATGTATTAAAGATTTAAATGTAAGACTTGAAACCAGAAAACCCCTAGAAAGAAACAGTAGTAAGCTCTTTGATGTGGGTCCTAGTAAAAAAAATTTTTAGATGTGTCTCCTAAGACAAGGATGATAAAAATAAAAACAAAAATAAATAAATGGGACTACATGAAATTTAAAAGTTTTGTACAGTAAGAAATACCATCAACAAAACAAAAAGGCAACCTACTGAATGTAAGAATACATTCACAAATGACATATCCAATAAGGGATTAATATACAAAATATATAAAGCACTTCTATAATTCAATATAAAAATCCAATTTAAAAAATGGGCAGGTCTGAGTAGACATTTTCCCAAAGAAGACACAGAAAAGGCAAACAAGCACATGAAAAAAAATCTCAACATTGCTAATTTCAGGAAATACCAATCAAAACTATGAGGTATCACTTTATACTTTTCATAATGGTTATTATTAAAAAGACCAGAAATAACAAGTGCTGATTAGAATGTGAAGCAAAAGGAACCCTCACACACTGTTAGTAGGAATGTAAATTGGTGCAGCCATGATGGAAAATAGTATGGAGAGTCCAAAAAAAAAAAATTAAAAATAGAACTACCATAGAATCCATCAATTCCACTTCTAGGTATCTACCTAATTAGACAAAAACACTAGTTCTAAAGATATATGCACCCCTATGCTCATCATACATTACTTATAATAGCCAAGATGTGAAAGTAACCAAAATGTCCACTGATAGATGGATATATAAAATAGTAGTGTATAATAAAGCAACAGAAAGAGAAATCAAGGAATCAATCCCATTTACAATTGCACCAAAACCCATAAAATTCCTAGGAACAAATATAACCAAAGAGATGAAAAACTTATACACTGAAAACTATAGAAATCTTACAAAAGAAATTGAAGAAGACACCAAAAAGTGGAAAAATAGTCTATGCTCTTAAATATGAAGAACAAATATCAGTAAAATGTCAATATTACCCAAAGCAATATTTAATGCAATCCCTCTCAAAATAACACCAGCATTCTTCACAGAGCTAGAACAAAGAATCCTAAAATTTGTATGAAACCAGAAAAGACAACAAATAGCCAAAGTAAACCTGAAAAATAAAACCAAAGCTGGAGGCATCACAATCCCAGAGTTCAAGCTGTATTACAAAGCTTAATCATCAGGACAGTATGGTACTGGCACGAAAACAGACATTCAGACCAATGGAACAGAATGAGGAACCCATAAATGGACCCACAAACCTATGACCAACTAATCTTTGACAAAGCAGGAAATAATATCCAATGGAATAAAGATAGTCTCTTGAGCAAATGGTGTTAGGAAAACTGGACAGCAACACACAGAAAAATAAATCTGGACTACTTTCTTACACCATATACAAAAATAAACTCAAAATGGATGAAAGACCTAAATGTAAGATAGGAAGCCATCAAAATCCTAGAGAAGAAAGCAGGCAAAAACCTCTCTGACCTCGGCAGTAGCAACCTGGTATTCAACACGTCTCCGGAAGCAAGGAAAACAAAAGCAAAAATGAACTATTGGGACCTGATCAAAATTAAAACCTCTGCACAGTGAAGGAAACTATCAGCAAAACTAAAAGGTAACCAACAGAATAGGAGAAGATATTTGCAAATGACTTAGCAGATAAAGCATTAGTATCCAAAATCTATAAAGAACTCATCAAAATCACACACCCCCCAAAAAAACAAATAATCCAGGAAGAAATGGGCAAAAGACATGAATAGACACCTCTCCAAAGAAGACATCCAGATAGCCAACCAACACATGGAAAAAATGCTCAACATCACTCATAATCAGGGAAATACAAATCAAAATCACAATGAGATACCATCTCAAACATGTCAGAATGGCTGACAGTAACAACTCAGACAACAACAAATGTTGGCAAGGATGTGGTGACAGAGGATCCCTTTTGCACTGCTGGTGGGAATGCAGACTGGTCAGCCCCTCTGTATAACAGTATGGAAATTCCTAAAAAAAATTAAAAATAGAACTACCTTATGACCCAGCCATTGCACTACTAGATATTTATCCAAGGGATACAGGTATGCTGTTTTGAAGGGGCATGTGCACCCCAATGTTTATAGCAGTGCTATCGACAATAGCCAAAGAATAGATAGAGCCCAAATGTACATCCACAGATGAATAGGTAAAGAAGATGTGATGTATATGTATACACACACACACACACACACACACACACACACACACAATGGGGTATTACTTGGCAATCAAAGAGAAAGAAATCTTTTCCCATTTGCAACTATGTGGGTGGAACTAGAGGGTATTATGCTAAGTGAAATTAGTCAAAGAAAGACAAATATCATATGACTTCACTCATGAGGAATTTAAAATATAAAACAGATGAGCATAAGGGAATGGAAGCAAAAATAATATAAAAACAGGGAAGGGGACAAAACATAAGATTCTTAAACAGAGAGAACAAACAGGGTTGCTGGAGAGGTTGTGGGCTGGGGGGTGGGCTAAATATATTAGGGGCATTAAAGAATCTACTCCCCAAATCATTGTTGTAAATGCTAAATTTAAAAGATAATAAACTATAAAATACAAGTAGTAGTATGTACATACACACACACACACACACACACAAATATTAGCCAGCCATAAGAATGAAATTCTGCCATTTGTGACAACATGGATGGGCATAGAAGGCATTATGGTAAGTAAAATTAATCAGACAGGGAATCACAAACCCACATAATTTCATTTATATATGAAGCCTAGGAAACAAATGAACAAACTAAACAGGATAGAACAGACTCATAAAATCACAGAAAAAATTATGTTTGCCAGAAGTGAAGGGGTGGGTAGGTGGAAGAAATAGGTGAAGGGGATTAAAAGGTACACTCTTCCAGTTATAAAATAAATAAAACATGTAGAGCATAGAGAATGCAGTCAATAATATTATAATAACAGGGGCACCTAGACGGCTCAGTAAGTTAAGCATCCAACTCTAGTTTCAGCTCAGGTCATGACTTTAGGATTCATGAGATCGAGTCCTGTACTGGGCTCTGTGCTGACAGCACAGAGGCTGCTTGGGATTTATTCTCTCCCTCCCTGCCTCCTCCCCCGCTCTCTCTCCTCCTCCCTCCCTCCTCCTCCCTCCCTATCTGTCCCTCCCTCATTCTCTCTCTCAAAATAAATAAACTTAGAAATAATAATATTAACATAGCTTTATATAGTGACAAATGGTAACTAGATTTATTGTACTGACCGTTGAATGATTATAAATATCAAATCACTATGTTGTACACTTGAAATGAATACAATATTATGTATCAATTATTCTTTAGGGGAAAAAATAACAAAAAACACGTAGTAAACATGTCTCTAAGAACCATACTTGAAAGCTGCAGGAAGATTTGTGGGGAAAAAAAATCTGAGACAGCCTTGTATTGGTGGCAACATAAAGCATTATTTATTAAAGTTAAAAATAGGCATAACAATAATTCAGCAATTTAATTCTTATATAAATATACCATAGAAAACATGGACATACAGGCATCAGGATGTACAATAGTTGAAGTAGCAGCACACGTTTTATAGCCAAAACCTAGGGAAAATTTCAGCAGAATGTAAATAAGCAAAAGCAAGGTGCATCAAATTGGGTGAATCATATAAACATGATATTGAGTGAAAAAGTACAATAGAATATAGACATCTATAGGCACATACACTATAACGTGGTGTATATTATGTCCACCAACAAGAAACTAAAAATCAATGTCAATGGATCCATATATTGGTGGTAAAATTATGAAGGGAAGCAAATCAAATAAATGATCGCCATAAAATTCAGCATGTTGGTTACCACTAGCAAGTCAAGATAGGTGGGCAGAGTCCACAGTGAACACACAGGAGCTTCTGGAGAAATGGCATTGTTGTACTCATTGACCTTGTGGGGCTTACAGGTTTTACTTTACAATGCATCCCATTACACAGTTTTACACACTTTCCCCGTGTGTCATATTTAAGAATAAAAGATTATGCTAAGGGAAATAACTTAGACTGAGAAAGACAACTACCAGATGATTTCACTTATATGTGAAATCTAAAAAACAAATGAATAAACAAAAAAGCAGAATCAGACCTATGAATACAGAGAGTAAAATGATAGTTGACAAAGGGAAGAGTGAGGGGAAATGGGCAAAATAGGTGAAGAGAAGTGGGAGATGCAGGTTTCCAGCTGTAGAATGAGTAGGTCACAACAATAAAAGGTAGAGCCTAGAAAATACAGTCAATGATGTTGTGTGGTAACAGATGGTAGCCACACCTGTGTAATGATCATGGCATAGCATACAGAAACGTTGAATCACTAAGTTGTACACCTGGACTTAATGGAACATTGTGCATCAACTATTCAAAAAATTTGTTTTAAGATTTACAGAACTAAATCAGCAAATTTATACCACAGTCTACCACTAGCTTCAATCCCTACAAGTCTATATAATTACTCCTTAATGTGCCCCAAATCCCATAAAATGTTGGAAAAACATTCACACCTTTTCATGCCTCATTTAGTTGCAAATATTCAGCACGCAAATATTAACAGAGTGCCTACTATGTGATGGGCAACATGCTAGGCGTTTGAATTATTATTTGAAGAAGTGAAACAAAATAAAAAAAATCGCTGCACTCACTTATGAAACTTATATCTAATTCATATTTAACATAAGAAATAATTTTAACAATTATAAGAATAAAGTCAACCTTACATCAGTCAAGAGTGCATTCAGGGATTCGAAGAGCATAATTCTCAGTCACCTCCTCTTAATCTCCTATCTGGCTTAATTAAAGTTGTTCTTTAGCCTTATTTCTTTAAACCATTCCAAAGTTAGAAGATATAACCATGATGAACTTTGCAGTCACAGTCATTCAGTATTTACTTCAAGGTGAAAGATAGATTGTCTCCCAGGATGTAAGAGAGAAAAAGAGAAAAAGAGAAAAAAAAAAAAAGAGAAAAGAGAAAAGATCCTAGGAAAGAGCTCTGATTGGCTACTTTAGGTGCTTTCATCCATAAGCCGATCACTGAGGCCAAGATAATGGGGTACTATGATTGGCCATGTTTGGATCTTACCCCCAATCCTGTAATCAGAGAAACCTGGTATTTTAATTGGGAATTTCACTGGAATTGCACAGAGTAGGTGACCATTTTTGAATGAAACAGCATTGAAAATATAATTGGATAAGTAGTGCTGAGTGGACTTAAACAGTTGATGTACTCTCCAACAGCTAAACGTAATACAGATCAGACACTGATAGGGCACTCACAAAATAGATAGATAGCTAGATAAAGGGCTACAGGATCCCAGACAAAAGGAATAGTTATTTCTAATTGAAGAACCAAGGAAAGTTTCACAGACCTGCACCCACTCTCCTTCAAAAGAGCCAGATCTCAATTCTACCCCTCAAAGAATCAAGCTGATCATTTTATTCACAACTAAAGAAACACGACTGAGAGGGACATTAAAGGACACTGGCTCTCCCAACATGTTCTGAACAGCACAAGCAACAGCAGAATCCATAATGTGGATAGGACGTTCCAGGAAAACAGCCCCTTCATCTGTCTCAGCAAGCAGGCCCAGAGTTTAATAGTCCTTATCTGTTCTGCCAGGATTCAAGACTGATTTCCTTAACCAAGCTGAGGTTATGTGAGTTTATAAAACAGTCAATAAAGAACAATGATGCAACCAGAAAAAGGAAATTGGAGAGCAAAGTAGTGCTGAGTCCCTAAATTAACATTTCAGAAAGCCTTTCCCAATACCTCAATAGGTGGCTGAATGTATGTCTAACACTGAAATTCTGCTCTCCTCTCTGATGGGCTACCCTGAAATTTCTGGGCTGTATTACTGGAATTTTGATTCACAGTTTTAAGCAACTAATACAAAACGTGGCTGTCTTCTTCAGACCCTGTGTTTGAACTTTCCATTCATTCACCAAATTCTAGACTCGATACTCCAATTATGAAAAGAAATTTAAAATAGGCCCCTATATTATTCTTCCTCTCCTTACACTTCAATATGATTCTCTATGATCAACTGCCCAACTGTGGCAAAGCTTTAAAATGTCCACCTTCTGGCACAGACCCCCTCCTTGGGCACCCTTCAAAGTGGCCAACTCCAGCTAACTCCAAAACCAGCCTACCCCTTTATGACTTTGTACTGTATGTACACATCTCTCTCCAACTCCACTGCTAGGTTAATGTCCCTTTGGAATAAGAGTCTGCTTCTCTTAACTTTTATTACTTGAACTTATAATCTTGGATTCATAATATTTTATGCAAAATAGACATTTGATAAGTCATTAACTGTTAATGTTCAAAACTTTACCTTAAAGAGTAAGAGATTCTGCCATCACTTGTCTTTCCAATATCCAAATGAATCCAAGAAAACCCCTTACAGATCTATGGATAACTACAATGTGTGATCAGGTGACCCAAAAATTGGGGTATAAAGTTATGGGGAGACAAGTGCATAGTAATTAAGAGCAAGAAATTCAGGCTCAGACATCTCAGTTCAAATCTTTGCAGGCTCCTTAAGCTCTTTATCTCTGTTTCTTATTTAGGAGACAGGTCTAATGCCCTTCTCTAAGGTTCATGGTGGCGTGGGGGGGAGTAAGTGAAATAACGTACATAAAAACAAACTTGCATAAATAGTGATGTGTGGGTGAAAAGTCTATTTTGAACTCCTAGTCATTTTGTATCATAGAAGCCTTATTTCAGCTAGCTTGGAGTCTCCATTCTAATTTAGGAAACCATTTATATAGTTCCAAGGTAATGGCATCTATTTCACAAGTATGCACTGAAATAGCAGGACCTTCGCCATCAGGTCACACCCTTCTAGTTCCAATCTTTAACCACTTAATTCTCTCAGCTCCCTTCTGATAAAGAAACTCACATGAGACCATCTCTGGCCCTGTCTGCCATGCCTAGCAGCCATTCCCTTTCTGGAATATTTTTGCCTAAAGATAATACTGATCATCATCAATTGTCAGAGGTTTGTCTCTCTCCAAGTTCTTGTCAGAGGAACAGTAAGCAAGGCCTTCTTGGTGGGATGCACCAAATTCTGCTCTCAGAATCGCTCTTGCCTCTACCCTCTCCCCAACCAGTGGGGTTTTCTCTGTATGTGGGAAGATTTCTACTCTTCTCAAAGTCGGATCTCCAAAGTACTGTATTTGTCTTTACCTCAAGTCCTATCAGACTCCTCAAGGGCTCTGAATATTGAAAAGTAAAACCAAAAAACCTCCCGTTTTTTTTCTACTTTATGCTTCCCTCCTGTGGTTGAGAGTTGGAGAAGGGAAGCAGGGAAACAAGTAGAATGAAGATACCAGGGACAACATTAGGAGGAGAATCCATCTACCAAGTGGCTTTGTTGTTACTAATTCAACAGCAGATGGAAACAAAGCATTTCTGATACTTTAAACCTTTAGCTATTTGCTGGATACTTTACCCATATTCCTTAAGGAAGAGTGCTCCAGAAACCCTATTTTTTTACAAGATCATTGCCAAATAAAAGTCACAATTGTTTCACAGTCAGAGAACATTGGGTCTTCTGGGAAGAAGTAAGGTAGACTGTAAACAGATGTCGCCTTCAAAGCACTTCTACCTCCCTCTACTGTATCTTCTCCTTTCTCAGATCCTGGAAACTTCCTTCTTTCATTAGGCATTTGCTTTTTCAATCTCCACAAAAATTCATACTAATCTTCTCTTCTGATGGTGTACTATGTATAAGTGCTACTTCCTTTACAAGTTCCATCTCCTCAGTAACTAGTTTATGTCACATCCAAACCACGGTCTTTAATGCTTCAACACTCCAAAGGATGTTTGCATTTTTTAAGTTTATTTATCTTAAAATAAATAGCATGAGCAGGGCAGGAGGGACAGAGAAAGGAGAGAAGGAGAGAGTGGGGGAACCAACTGAACCACCCAAGTGCTCCAGAATGACTACATTTTAAAGGACACTAAAAGAAGGAATCCACAGTTTAACTAGCAGATAAACCTTCCTTCTTGATGATTGGTTAACCTTCCTTCTTGATAATTGCAGACTCTTTACAGACTCTCAAATATAAAGTACCTAACACTATAGAATACACATTCTTGTTAAGTGTGTCATTTACCAAAATGACCCATATTGGAGCATAAAGCAAATCTCAACAAATTATTGGAATTAAATCATATAGATTGTATTTACAACCATGTTGTAATTAAATTAGACAGTAATAACAAAAAATCTAACTAGCAAAACACATTTTATAAGAAAATACCTCTAGTACATCAATACATCAAAGAAAAGCTCATACTGAAAATATTTAAAGATGCTTGTAGTAAATAGTAACAAAAATCACTACAGTGCAAAATCTATGGGATAAAGATGAAGCAGAAATTAGAGTAAAATTTGTAGACTTAATGCATGTAGAAGAAAATAATGTGTGAAAATTAACAAGATTTCATCTGACACAGATACTTCCTCACAGAAACCCTTTCTGCTCAGCTGTAGACAGTGCAATTAGCAGATAATCTTCATCTATCAACTCCTTAGGGTCTGCGTCAGCCACAGAGAGCTGCCTACCACAGGGCCATGCCCACACCTAATAACTAGGTGAAGAACAGATTTAAGAGTCCAGCACAATGCTTAAAACCCAATGCTGCTCTATACTTCTGTGGGCAGAGTTTCTCCAGAGTTTGCCACCAAATCTATATAGCTTCTATAGCCTGCATCATAGTTTAGTTTCTCCTTGTGATTTAATTCTGAGAAATTAAGAAACTAATCCCATTTACAACTACATCAAAAATAAAATACCTACAAATAAATTTAATCAAGGAAGTCACTTCATAGGTCTAACAGGAGAACAGGAAAAACCTAATGGAGGACCAGGGGGAGGGGAAGAGGGAAAGAGAGTTGGGGAGAGAGAGGGACACAAATCATGAGAGACTATTGAATATTGAAAACAAACTGAGGGTTGATGGGGAAGGGGGAGGGGGGAGAGGAGGTGGTGGTGATGGAGGAGGGCACTTGTGGGGAAGAGCACTGGGTGTTGTATGGAAACCAATTTGACAATAAACTTTTAAAAAAAAAGTTCTCATCACAAGAAAAATTTAACTATGGGTGGTGATTGATATTAACATGACATTGTGGTGACCATTTCACAATATATAAATACATCAAATCATTATGTTGTATACCCAAAATTAAGATAACGTAGGCTATCAGTTAATAAATTAAAAAAGTGAAAAATATTTTGAAATGCAAAAGGATCAAGGACAACCATAGTATAGAAATATGAAAATGGGCTGGGAATGTTTCCTCTAAGGTATCTTAAAATTAAACTTAGCAGTAAAAAGTATATATATATATACAAATAGAGCAATAAAACAGAGAAACAGATTTATCCCTAATAGACATCTCACATATGACAAAGATAGCATTTCAGGGAAGTAGGAAGATGACAGACATTACAATGAAAGTTCTTAGACAATTAGATATTCATACATAACCACCAGGTCCAGGTAGATTAAAGATTTAAATTTAAAATGTAAAATAATAAATATTTTATAAGATAATTCATTAGAAATTCTGTTCAACAACATATTAGAAGCTCTGATCAACAACAGTTTCTTAAACAAGATATAAAATTACTACCCCAATGTACATAGCAGCACTGTCAACAATAGCCAAATCATGGAAAGAGTCCATCACCTGATGAGTGGATTAAGAAGATGTGGTAACATAGTATTCAGATCTGGCTATATTTTAGTATACATTAAGTATGTTGATTCAATGATAAAAAGTTTCCATACAAATTGGTCACGTAGCACCCCTCTTATTCAAATACAGGGCTTCGTTTTTGTTTTTTTTACTTTTTTCCTAGTGTGTATTACTTTAGTCTTTGTTTTAATAAAAAACCTAGTCCTTGGTAGAAATTTTCCAGAAAATTGTCTACCAGAAAACTCATGTATCTCAAAATTAAAATGCGTATGAAAAAATTATTTCACTGACCTTGGAAAATAGCAAATAAATAGCTGGAGGAATCTCAATGTATATGAAATTACACTCTTAGGAGAAATTTTCTCAAAACTTCTACTTAATAAAAATGGGGAAGAGGTGAAGCCACCGTGTGAGAAGTCATGGAGGTCACCTCAGTAATGCTTTAAATGCTTTCCCTGATTCTACTCTTGTCCCCCTCTAGCTTTTTCTTCCCACAGGAGCTACAGTAGTCCTTGTAAAACATAAGTAAATTTAAAACATACCACCGTTCTACTCAACACCTTCATTATCAATCAGAATGAAAGACCAAGCCTTTACAAATGTCCGTAAGCCTCAAAATATTCATTGCCCAACATGACAGACACTAGTTAGATGTGTCTTTTGAACATGTGAAATGTAGCTAGTTTGAATCACTATGTGCTATCAAGTATGAAATACACAATGGATCTGGAAAACTTAGGACTGATTAAAAGAATGTAAATTTTCTCAGTAATAAATTTATATTATTATTTAAAAAAAAGAAGATGTGGTATATATATACAATGGAGTACTACATGGCAATGAGAAAGAATGAAATCTGGCCATTTGTAGGAAAGTGGATGGACCTCGAGGGTGTCATGCTAAGCGAAATAAGTCAGGCAGAGGACAGATACCATACGTTTGCACTCATAGGTCTAACAGGAGAAACCTAATGGAGGACCATGGGGAGGGGAAGGGGGAAAGAGAGTTGGGGAGAGAGAGGGATGAAAAACCTGAGAGACTATTGAATACTGAAAATGAACTGAGGGTTGAAGGGGGAGGTGAAGGGGGAAGGGAGATCATGGTAATGGAGGAGGGCACTTGTGGGGAAGAGCACTGGGTGTTGTATGGAAATCAATTTGACAATAAACTATTTAAAAAAAGAATTCAGTAAACAGTAAAAAAAAATTACTATCTATTAAGAAAAATACCTATACTTTCAAATGCATTAAGATTAAAAACTTTTGTTCATGAAGATATTAAGACAAATTCAGATAAGCAGGAGGCATTTGTAGCATAAACAACTTGAAGTATCCAGAATGTGTAAAGAATTTCTATAGATTAGTAAGAACTACCCTACCCATTTTTTAATGGGCCAATAAATTGCATACTCACTTATATAAAAGCATTCAAATATATGTGAAAAAGTACAGTTTCATGTATAATCAGGGAAATCGGAATTAAGCTGATAATTAAATACAATTGCACACTCACTAGCTTGGCAAAGGGTAAAAAGTTTGACACTATCAAATGTTGATGAAGACACTGAGACACTGAACACAACATGTGGTTGATGGAATGGAAAATGTTTGGTATTATCTAGTAAACGAAAGATAAAACATACGACTCAGCAGTTCCATTTCCAGGAAAACACTCTATAGAAATTCTTACATATGTGTACCAGGATACTTGTACATACGTGTTAACAGAAGCATTATTCATAATTATTCTAAACTGGGAACAATCCACTTAGAGAATAAACAAATCGATCACAGCATATGCATACAACAGGAAATAAAACATGAAAAATTAACTACAGCAGCACTAACCATTAAGGATACATCTCAAACAAGATGTCAAGAATTATGATTATAGAGCTATAGATGATCCCATTTTTATAAAAATGAAATTAAACTATATTGTTTAGTCATACATCATGGTTGATCATGTGCATTTTCTGTACTGATACTATGTTTCACAGCTCTAAAAATCACTGATAAAATTAAACAAAGAAATAGAGAAAATGAAAGAACTAAAAAAAAGCAATGATTGCAGTAACTTTTAAAAGGACAAATAGATCAAATCATTATGCTGTACACATTAAGCTTCAAAATATTAATGCATTTACAAAGAAAACTAGTGCAAGACATGAAGTCAAAGGAACCATTTTTTTTTTAAAGAAAAAAATGTGATTACATTTAAATGTGTTATCAGAAGGTACTAATGTTAAAACAGACATTAAAGATACAGGAAAGTAAGGGGGATAAACAAACATGTGATCTTTCAGAAAGCAAAAGGTGATAGAATCAGAACATAGACATAAAAGGAGGCAAGAATAGACGCAGATGAAAGCAATTTTGTAAATGGCAAGCCACTCATCCAAGGAGGTAGGAAGTGAGATGGTGCTCCCAAAACTAGCCTTCTTGGCAAAAGAAAGCTGATCATACTTTTCCACTCTCCTGCTCCAGCTTGCTTGGTTAAAGCCTCTTGTTGCTACACAGCCAAGAGCGGCAGCATTACAGATGATGCCCAGTCCAGGTGCCAGTGTGTACACCAATGCCAGTGTCATGGGCATCTGAGCATTGCCAAGAGCTCTGGAGCTGTCTCCTGGAGGTGCTAAGTCACACCCACCAAAGCTGCGGAGACTGCTGACTTCAAATTTCAAACAGATTTCAACACCTCCCAGTTGTTTTACTGAGCTCATCATATCCAACCCAGGAAGAGAGAGCTGGAGTGTCCAAAGTTTTGACAATATCCTGTCAATGCCTTCTTTGGGATGCATTTGTTTCAGGAATCTTGAGGTACAGTGTTTATGAAAATCCAATGTGTGATTTCTGATCTAGTAGAACATCAGGGGAAATGTGTTTTTTTTTTTAAATAATTTATTGCTAAGTTAGCTAACAGTGTATACATTGAGATCTTGGTTTTGGGAATAGATTCCCGTGGTTCACCACTTACATACAACACCCAGTGCTCATCCCAATAAATGCCCTCCTCAATTCCCATCACCCATTTTCCCCACCTATCCAATCTTCCACTCCCCCCATAAACCCTCAGTTTGTTCTTAGTATTTAAGAGTCTCTTATGGTTCACCTCCCTATTGGCAACCCAATGCTTACTGCGCTATCAACAATAGCTAAATTATGTAAAGAGCTCCATCAACTGATGAATGGATAAAGAAAAAAAATACACACACACATACACACACACACACACTGCAATGCTGCTTGGCAATGAAATGGAATAAAATCTTGCCATTTTCAATAATATGGATGGAATTGGAGAGTATTATGCTAAGTGAAATAAGTTAGATATCCTATGTTTTCACTCATATATGGAATTTGAGAAACTCAACTAAGACAACAGAGGAAGGAAAGGAAAAATAAGTCACAAACATGGAAATGTGCTTCTCCACTGTTAACAATCTTCCAGGTGACCTCCATGGTGCTGGTCCCCAAACCACACTGCAAGGAGCAAGGTCCTAGGAACTTAGTGTTAAAGGGCTTTGGAAGGTCAACATATCTATCCACATAACATTTCAAAACACACCCGAATTATAGGTAAATACATCTTCAGTTCACACTGGGACACTCTTCAAGTTCACCTATCCAAGTGAATGATCAGCACATCTGTCAGTCAAAACTAAGTCCCCTCTATGTATCCCATTATGTGGGCTGCAGACAATTAGTAGGTATTGTCTCTGCCTTTGCTGAATTTATTTTTGACTCAGTGAAAGGAAGCAAGATACTCAAAAATTATCAATACCAGGGACACTCAGACTAAAAGTATTCAACTAGATACAGTCCTAGTTGAAGTCCTGTACATGAGTTATTTTTTTCCACTTATTGACATGGTAGCAAATTCTTCAGCATATCTTAAATAAATTTCCAGGACTAGAAATCACAGCCATTCTGTATGTATTGGTTTTCTCCTATGTATAGTTAGCTGAAGGAAAATTATCCAGTTAGACGGTAGTCTAAAGCAGTCATACTCTTTTTTTCTAAGAGTGAAAAACAAGGCACTTCCAAGCTAGAAGAGCAACAGCTGGTGGCATTCAATTTGGGATTTGTTCTACCTTATTTTGGCAAAGCAAAAGGTGTTTCACAAAGAATTTAAAAAATTTAACAAAAATAGACTTACTTAGAAAAGTTTTAACTGTAGATTTAAAGAAAAAATTCTATAGGTATTCAAGAACCAACAGAAAGACAAAACAGAACCAAATTTTAGCTAGGTTCAGACTTCTCTTTCACAATATGGAAGCCAAGCAATGTTAGGTTTTAGGTAAAAAGTTGTTACCTAGTGGCCCTGTTGTCACACTCAGCTATGCGCCCAACTCTTGATCTAGGCTCAGGTCATGATCCCATGGTTCTGGAGTTCAAGCCCCACATCAGGCTCTGTCCTGATGGCATGCAGCCTGCCTGGGATTCTGGCTCTTCCTCCATCTATGCCCCTCTCCCCGCACCGTGCTCTCTAAATAAATCAATAAAATTTTTTTAAAAAGTTGTTACCTAAAGATACCTGGATTAAGTCAAGTTGTCATTTGCGTGGAAATAACAAATTTATATTTTCAGATATAAAAGGAATCAAAAATGTTCATACCTACATATCCTCTCTGAGAAAATTACTGAAAGATAGATACCAGCTAGTGAAAACATTATTCAAAACCAATATTCAGGAATAAATAGTGTTTTTTTATTGTAATTTTGAAAGGATGAGGCACCCAGGTGGCTCAGTCAGTTAAGTCTCCAACTTTTGATTTTGACTCAGGTCATGATCTTATGATTGCGAGTTCGAGCCCCCATCAGGCCCCCAACTGAGCTTGGACCCTGCTTAAGATTCTTTCTCCCTCTACCTCTGCCTTGCTTGTGCATGTGCTCACTCTGTCTTCCACTCTCAAAACATAAAAATAAATAAAAATGTAAATGTTAAGATAATGAAAGGTAAAAAATTAAAATAAAAATTAAATTAAGAGGATGAGTTATGGTAACTGAAATGAGTTAACCACTGAGTTTACTAGTTTAAAAAAAAATAAAACCAGAATAAAAATACAAATAATCCAGATATAAAACTTCAAATTATTTAAACAAAATCTAAGAAATATGTGGGGGGGAAAAGTTTATAAAGTTTAAAAAATGCTAGCTTCATTCATTCAGTAAATACTTTTTGAGCACCTACTAAATGTCGGTTTTTGTTAGATGCTCCTCTTACAAGTGTGGTTTAAACTTCAAAAATTAGAGAAATATTAGTGCAATATGTTCTATTCCGGTAGCCTATTGTTTATGTTGGTTTTGCAGACTAGATATTTTAGTGAATTTCTAACCAAACCAAAGGTCTCTCATTTTTTAAAGAGGCAAAGAATATTCATCAAAAATAGCATCTCATCATCTCAGTTTGCCCTGATTTCAGTACCTAAAGGGAATTTAAATTGTTTTGTTCTCCTAAATTTTAGTCTATATATTTTCAATTTAAATGTTTATTCTTTAATGCTTGATTTTTCAATATTTGATTTCATTTGTTCATTTCTACTTTATAAAAAAGAAGCACTTAGCTAGTTCACATGATCTAAAATCCTGTCCCCCTTCCCATTTTCTTTCAGGCTTTAAGTTTTCTTCAGTTGCCTTCCATTTTTGGGATTTGTGCTCCCAGGTGAAGAAGTGAGTGTACTGGCATCCAGCACACAGCTGAGTCCGCAGAAAGTTGCAGTGACATGGTGGGAAGTGGGTCGTTTGGTCACTGGAGAAGGATTTCCTGGAGAAGTGCCAGGGTTGTCTCCACTGTAAACACCAGGCCTGAGTTGGGGGTGGGGGGAGATGCCAATTTTTAAATTCTGCCTATTGACCTTTAAGCCTCCATATTGCCACGCCACTTGACAACATTCTACATCCCAAGTCTCAAACCTGGTCCTTTCTTGGAATTCTGCCAAGCACAAAGACACTTCCCACTAAGGCAAACTCCTATGTGTATTCATTTTGCATCTTTCTCCACTTCATAACCAGAAAACACGTTTTCTGTTTCCAGCAATTATATTAAGTTTCTCATAAGCAGATGGACCTCTTTGATCTTCTGGCTCTATGCCTTTTTATTATTTACTATAGTTCTAATTGGAGTAGCAGAAAAGAATGAAGAGAAGCATGTGCTATTAACACATTATCTTAAACTGGAAGCCTATTTTTTAAATAAGAAATTAAAAATATGATATAAATTAAGATACTTTTAAATATTTAGAGGAAAATAAGGCACAGAAAATATAGTCCAAATAAAAAAGTCAATAACAAAAGAACTGCCTTTTCTTACCACTTTGCAGGGGTACACATATAGAAAGGACCAATTTATCAGAACGAAGTAACCCAATTTCTTTCTGTATTTAAATCACGTAACTCAAATACTGTGTTAAGACTCTAGGCTCCCCAAGCAATCTGCTTATATAATGCCTTCCCTTAGAGCAAACAAACTGGGAAGTAATATTTCAGTCTCTTCTACATCTCTTTTCAACAATCAGTCAACGGATTTTATACATTAGGTTTCTATAAACATTTCATTCAAATTTCTTCCTAAAGACCCATTCTGAGTGTGTTAACAAAACCAGGTGCCTGAAATTTTAAGGCTAAGAACTAGACTTACTGCCATATAGACCTATAGCATCATCTGCCTTCTCTCTCAAACTTCTTTTGCCTGTGGATCAAATGGGTAAATTATCAGGCATTTTTGTTAATGCTTTCTTTTTGTACCTTTGTAGAGTTTTCATATTATCCACAATGAACAAAGGCATATCTATAAGTTTAAGAGAAGGAATACTCTTTAAATTGTAGGAATTGAATTAGAATGAAAACACACAAAAATAAACGCTGCTCATACTATGTTTTCATACAATGTCTTGCATAATTGTTTCTGTTCTACTGAAGAAAAGTGTTCAACAAAAATAAATTTTTAAAAAATTTCACTGTTAATGGACTTGTACTTTTTATCCCTTTTCTGATCTGTTTCTAAAAATGTGACCATTTCTAATTTTGATAATCAGGTTGGGAGATTAATTTTGAATTATAGTACTGAAACAGAAAACTAACACATTATCAGCAAAGATAATTTTTAAATGTTTATGTAAGATATACTAAAAAAAACAGGAAAACATTTTTCTAAAAATTCAGAAAGGCAAGAGATACTGAAAATAAAAGCAGAGAAATTGGCTGTAATGACAAAAAAAAAAAAACCTGAAAAAGCAAACCGATGGCCAATTTCTGCAACTTCCATTGTCCAAATAAATCTTTTCTTTTTAAAATAGGGATGCAAAACCTGAGAGACTATTGAATACTGAAAATGAACCAAGAGCTGAAGGGTGGGGAGGGGGTGGTGGTGGTAATGGAGGAGGGCATTTGTGGGGAAGAGCACTGGGTGTAACATGGAAAGCAATTTGACAATAAACTATTAAAAAATAAATTAAAAAAATAAATAAGACTCACACAAATCAAACTACATTTTGATCATTCGCTCTAATCCTTTGTTGTTGATCTTCAGATTCTAGAAACTTCTTTATGGATCCTACCTTTAATCTATCATCATGGTTCTTTCATAAAATATAAAGCTTGTGAGGTCCTCAGGGATCTGACAAAAAGGGAATCATATTGAAATAAGATTTAAACACACACACACACACACACACACACAAGTAGAAATACAAGCTAATGTTTTAGTAAATGATGCTGGTACACTTTTCTTTAGCTAGTACACTTTTCTTTAGCTGAAGCTCTTTGACAAACACTTTATAAATACTTTCATGGAAAAATTTGCATTTCCAGGAAGATGGAATAGACACTGTTCCTTAGTCTTCTATGTACAACTAAAACCTTGAATATTTTATATAGAACAAATTTAAGACACTGAGAGAAGAAGGCAGCTATGGACTTTGAGATCCAAAAATCACAGTGGTGAGCTCTGTAGGTTTTCTTCCAGTCTCTTATATCCTAGACTTGGACTCCGATGAAAAAAGGCACTAACAAACAAAAGTCCCTAACCAAGTAACAAGGGAAAGCAAAGCCTGGCTAGATAGTAAGCTTTTAGACAAGAGGTACTTTATTCCAGCCAAATACAACAGAGAAAACCATGGTGTCACCCACAACACACCAATAAACGGGGAGTCTAGACTTCCACACACAAAGTAGTAAACAACACTCCAAAACGCACAAGGGTGATGGCAGGAAGGCTAACAGGAATCTGACCTTTTATCTCCACCGGCTGATATTAAGTCACCACCACTAAGATGTCAGTGTAAACCTTGTAGGGAGCCTAAACTGTGTCTCCATCTAGCAGTAAGGAGGTGATTTCATTAGAGGCCAATTGGAAAACCAGGCTCCTCACCACCCCCCAGTATTAACCAGGCCACCAAACTGCTCAGACAGTGGAGACTATGGGGAGAGCCAGAACTCCTAGCCTCACCTAGGGGTAACAAGGGGTCCAGATCATCAAGAGTATATAGAAATAAACAGGGAAGCTGAACTTCCCCCCTACCTCCATCTGGCAGTAACCAGACAGCATCACTGCCTTTTCGGGACAGAGTTAGATAAAAAAAAAGCTGGCTAAAACCAAAAGTTTAAATAAAATCCAAGCTTGTAACAAAATATGAAAACGTTCAGATTTCAATCAATTACTTATTACACCAAGAACTAGATAAATGTCAAACTAAGTGACCCAAGAAAAATCAATAGATGACAACACTGAGATGACAGAAATGTTGTAATTATCTGACAAAAACTTTAAAGTAGCCACTATAAGAAATTCTTCAATGAACTATTATACATATGCTTCAGATAAATTAAAAAGAAAACCTCAGGGCACCTGGGTGGCTCAGCTGACTAGGTGTCTGACTGCAGCTCAGGTCATGATCTCACAGTTCTTGGGTTCAAGCCTGCTTCGGATTCTGTCTCCCCTCCTCCCTATCTGCCCCTCCACAACTTATGCTCTCTCACTCTCTTGCTCAAATAACTACGTTTTTAAAAAGAAAAAAAACTTCAGCAATGAAACAGAAAGTTACCACAAAGAAATAGAAGATATAAAAGATGATCCAAATTGAAATTTTGGATTTTAAAATATAACTGAGAAGAAAATCTAGATGATTTTGAACATGGTGATAAATTTTTAGAGAAAGTCCAAAGTACATACCATGAAATAATTGATAAGCTGGCCTTCGTTAAAATAAAAACTTATACTCTGTGAAAGACAATGTCAAGAGAATCAAAAGATGAGCCATAGGTTGTGAGAAATATTGGCAAAAGATATATCTGATCAAGGGCTGTAATCCAAAAGATATTTTTTAAAAAACTTCTTAAAACTCATCAGTTAGAAAATGAACAACTCAATAAAAAATAGACCAAATACCCATCTGTCAGAATGACCAAAATCCAGGATACTGACAGCTCCAAATGTTGGAGAGAAAGTAGAATAAGAGCTCTCATACATTTCTAGTGGGAATGCAAATGGTATAGTCACTTTGGAAGACAGTTTGACAGTTTCTTAAAAACTTAAACATACATTTACCATATGATCTAGCAATTCCATTTCTTGGTATTTACTCAAAAGAGTTGAAAACATATCCACACAAAAACTTGCACATGGATGTTTATAGTAGTATTCACTACTATATAGTATTCACAATTGCCAAAACTTAGAAGCAATCAAGATGTCCTTCCATAGGTGAACGGGTAAATACTCTGGGATATATCCAGACAATGGATTATTATTCAGTGCTAAAAACTACATGAGCTATCAAGCCATGAAAATACATGGAAAAACTTAAATGCAAATTACTCAGTGAAAAAAAAAAGCCACTCTGAAAAGCTTACACCCTGTAGTACTTCAGTTATAGGACATTCTGTAAAAAGAAAAATTATTTAAAAAGTGGCGTAGCCAGGGGTTGGGAGGAGAAGGATGAGTTGGCAGAGAACAGGATTTTTAGGCTCTAGGAACTATTCAATACAAACTCTATTATGAATACTTGTCTTAATATATTTGTCCAAACCCAAAGAATGCACAATACCAAGTGTGATCCTAACATAAACTATGTATATTAGGTGATAATGCTGTGTCAATGAATGTCCATTGATTTTAATAAATGTACTACTTTGGTGTGAGATGTTGATAGTGGGGGAGTTTGTGCATGTTTGGGGACACAGATTATATGGAAACTATTTTCCACTTAATTTTTCTATAACCTCAAAACTGTTCTAAATCAAAGTTTACTATTAACAAAAAATAAAATAAATGTGTATTCATACACAAACACACACACAAGTATCAACATCTTATGTTTGCAGATCTTCTATAACTCTTAATTGTCTAACTAAAATTTTAACTAAAAATACAGTAACTAAAGGGGAAACGACCTAAGAAACGTGCTTAACAGCATGGAAGAAATTGAGGAAATAACCAATTAACATGAGGATAGAATAGAAATCACCCAACCTGAACAATGAAGAAAAAATTGAAAAAAAAACTTACAAAACTTCGGAGACTGAAGCCATAACAAAAACTAACACTCCCACCACCTGAGTCCTTAATATGCTATCTGAGTCCTGAAAGGAGAATAGAAGAAAGGGCAGAATTTTAAGAGAACTTGAAGAAATAATGGATGAACACTTTCCAAATTTGGGAAGACACATAAACCTACAGATTCAAGACACCAAGCTAACCCCAAAGATATCCACCCAAAAATGCAGCCAGAGAAAAATAACATCTCACTTACTAGGAAAATTAATTCAGTTAGAAGATTTCTCATCAGAAACTATGGGGATGAGACGGAAGTGGCTGAACACTTTTTAGGTGCTGAATGAACTATTAACTCAGGATCCCACCTAGTGAAAACATTCTTCAGGAATAAAAGAAACATCAAGACATGAGGGGGAGATTAAGAACTTGTTCACTAGTGGACTACCCTAAAGAAGGGCTAAAGGAAATTTTCTAAACAAAGAGGGAAAAGTAAAAGAAGGGAACTTTGAAGGAAAAACAAAAGAACATGATAAGCTAAAATATGAGTAAATGCAATATGCTTTACTTCTCTTCAGTGTTCTGAATTATGTTTGAGACATAATCAAAACAAAAATTACAGCACT
Source organism: Suricata suricatta (assembly GCF_006229205.1). Classification (NCBI taxonomy): domain Eukaryota; kingdom Metazoa; phylum Chordata; class Mammalia; order Carnivora; family Herpestidae; genus Suricata; species Suricata suricatta. The sequence continues at coordinate 94,117,896 of NC_043702.1, read as the reverse complement.
GTCTCACATGGTTCTAGAAGTATGTAAAGGAAATATTTAGGACAAATTTATTATAAAGGGGGGAGGTAAAGAAACAAACTGAGGTAAGTTTTCTATATTTCAATCCAACTGATAAAATGTTGACGCTCAAATTGTGACAAATTACATATAAATAATACAATACTTAGAGCAAGGACTTAAAAATACTATACAAAGAGATACACTCAAAACAGATAAATGAAATCGAATTCTAAAATAATGTCCAAGTAATCCATAGGAAGGCATGAAAAAGCAAACCAAGAAGTAGAGAGAAAACAGAACACTAAAATAAGATTATAGATATAATGCTTAACATCAATAATTACATTAAGTATAAATGACTGAACTACATAAATTAAGAGACAGACATTGGTAGTGTGGATTTTTTTTTTAAATGATACAACTATATGTTTGCTGAAAGAAATGCACTTCAGGGGTGCCTTGGTGACTCAGTTGGCTAGGCTTCTGACTTCAGGTGATGATCTTGCGGTTGAGGAGTTCGAGCCTCATTTTTTGGGCTCTGTGCTGACAGCTCAGAGCCTAGAGAATGCTTCAAATTCTGTCTCCCTGTCTCTGCCACTTTCCCTGGTCACTCGCACACACCCTTTATCTCCTCCTCTCGCTCTCAAAAATAAACATTAAAATTTTTAAGAAAGAAATGTACTTCAAATATAATAGATAAAAAGTAAGGATATGGAAAAAATACCATGCAGGCAGGAATAGCTACATAAACATTACATAAAATACACTTGAGAGCAAAGAAAAATACCAGAGACAGAGATAGATTTATATAATGATGAAGAGTCAATACACCAAGAGGATATAGCAATCATAAATGTGTATACACCAAACACCACAGGTGCCGTATTTGTAAAGAAAATACTAATCTAACTAAATGAAGAAATAGACAAATCCACAATTCTAGTTGAACACTTCAACAATTCTAATAATTGATAGAACTAGACAAAATAAGAATATAGAAAAATTCACCTATCAACCAACAAATTCACATTGGAATTTATAAAATATTCCACCCGCACAACACACTTCTTTTGAATTATCTATGGAATATATACCAATACAGACTATATCCTGGTCACAAAACCAACCAACACCTGTTTAAAAACTTAAGTCATGCAGACTTGTGGCAAATGGAGCCCCATTACCTCCATCCACCCGCGGTTATCAAACTGAGAATTAAAAGCCACAGCTTTCTGATCTCCAAGAACAGAGGTGTGCGCACAGACCCCTTATTGACAGCAGCCTCTTGGATGCCTGAGTGAGTGCAAACTGGGACCTGAGACTTTGAGGGAGGGAGTGCTGCCCCAAAGCGGAGCTGGGAGACAAAGCACCCAGAGGCTTGGCGCTGGGCCCACAGAGAGCCGTGTGCCCACAGGTGCACAGTTCCGCGGAGCACCGAGCACACAGGGCAGCTGCGTGTCCAGAGGCGCACAGACCTTCGGAGCCATGCACGGGACCCCTGTGCAGGGCAGTGGAGAGACCAGGGAAAGAGGAGTAGAGACTGAATCACTCATAGCATAATCTCTGGAGAGGGGAGACCTCGCCCGGGACTGAGAGACACTGGGCATGGAGAGAGAAATCTGTCCCCCTCAGCGGGCTTGTTCTCACTTGGGCCTGAAGCTTGCCAACTTCAGGCAGAGCCAGGGGAAAAAACTTGACTTTACAATCCCCCTACTCAATCCCAGCCAGAAGGCCACCCACCTGCAGGAGATTTTAACTGTGGTGGCAATATTGAGTGCCTGGGCAAGGACTTAGAAACCTGGCAGAACTTAAAAAAAAACAAATAATTAGACCCGCCCGAGGCACAAGTAGGTTAGACTCAAGAAAGTGGCTGGCAACACACGGTCTGAGGGGGGCTTAGGGTGCCCATCACCATTCTTCTCTCTGCATCTACCAACGCGGGGCCTCAGAGAGCAGCCCCTGAGACCGGACCTACCTACACCAAGCCACACCCATCCACACTGGAGAGTTGCTGTGTCTCTACTTATTGTTTTTAATTGTTTTTTTCTTTCTTTTCTTAATATTTTTACTTTTTAATTCCCCCCCTCATTTTCTCTTTTCTATTTTCCTATTTTCTTCTTTTCTCCCTTTCCCCCTGGAGCCTGGGAAAGACCAACATTTAGGCACTGCTGTGCTTAGATCAACTCTTACCATCCATGTAATTTTTTCCCTTATCTCATCCTTATCTCCCCCCTCCGCAGGTTTTAAACTCTCAGACTGTCCTTTGTCTCTGGCTGTTGCTGTCCCCCTGCCCTCCTTGCTTCTATTTTTCCCCCCTCTCTTTTCATTCCTGCTCCTTTTTTTCTTTCCCCTTTTGGTTTGCTTCTTTACTTGTTCTGTCAGCACATTTGTGTGCTTGTGTTCTCTGTGTCTTTGTCTGTCTGTTTTCCTTTTCAGGGATACCTCAAGAAACAACCCAAAGCACACATAGTGGAAACTCCCAAATATCGCTGAGTAGGGAAATAAATTAACCAGAGGCATAACAAGACAAACCAAGAGACACCATTAAAAAAACATCTCCTGAAATGACAGACCCTAGGCAGCCAAAGAGCCTCCTTCAGTAGAGAAATACTAATAGATGCACAGTGCAGAATGAGCTTTTAAAACTGTAAAGAAAGAGAAAGCTATCCAAAATGACGAAACGAAAGAACTCTCCTCTAAAGAAACTCCAGGAAGAGATCAAAGCTACAGAACTGCTTAAAACAGACATAAACAACTTAACTGAACAAGAACTTAGAACAATTGTCATAAAATTAATCGCTGGGCTCAAAAAAACCATCAGAGAAGCTATTGATACACAGACTAGGGACCTTCAAAACAACTGTGACGAGTTAAAAAAGGCTATAAATGAGGTGAATAATAAAATGGAGGCTCCCACTGCAGGGATTAAAGAAGCAGAGGGGAGAATAGGTGAATTAGAAGACACAGTTATAGCAAAAGAGGAAGCCGAGAAAAAGAGAGAGAAATTGATACAGGAGCAGGAAAGGAGAATCAGAGACCTGCGTGATACAATCAAAAGGAACAATGTCTGTATCATTGGAGTTCCTGAAGAGGAAGAAAAATACAGAGGCCCTGAAGGGGTGCTAGACCAAATTATACACGAAAATTTCCCCAATGTGGGGAAAGAGAAAGACATTGAAATTCAAGAGACATACCAAACTCCCCTAAGACTTAATGTAAACTGACCTTCAGCACAACATACCATAGTGAAACTGGCAAAATATAAAGATAAAGAGAATTCAGAAAGCAGCTAGGGATAAAACATACAAAGGGAAACCTATCAGAGTGGTTGTAGACTTATCTACTGAAACTTGGTAGGCCAGAAAGGAATGGCAGGAAATCTTCAATGTGATGAACAGGAAAAATATGCAGCCAGAAATTCTTTATCCAGCGAGCCTGTCATTCAAAATAGAAGGAGAGAGAAAGGTTTTCCCAAATAAACAAAAGTTGGGAGAATTCATCACCACCAAACCAGCCCTACAAGAAATCCTAAGAGGGACTCTATGAGGGAAATGTAGCCAGGAATATAAGGTACCAGAGACACCACTACAAACATGAACTCTACAGGGAACACAATGAATCGAAACCCATGTTTTTCAATAATAACACTGAATGTCAATGGACTGAATGCTACTGTCAAACGACACAGGGTAGCAGAATGGATCAAAAACCAAAATCCATCTGTTTACTGTCTACAAGAGACTCACCTTAGACCTGAAGACACCTTCAGATTGAAAGTAAGGGGGTGGAGAAATATCTACCATGAAACTGGACGCCAAAAGAAAGCTGGCATAGCCATACTTATATCGAACAAACTGGACTTTAAAATAAAGGCAGTAACATAAGATGAAGAAGGACATTATTTAATAATTACAGGGTCTCTACATCAGGAATAGCTAACAATTATAAAATCTATGCATCAAATTTGGGAGCTCCCAAATACATAAAATAATCACAAACAGAAGCAATCTTATTGGTAAGAATGCGCTAATTGCAGGGGACTTTAATACCCCACTCACAACAATGGATAGGTCAACCAGACAAAAAAAATCACTAAAGAAACAATGGACCTGAATGGCACACTGAAGCACATGGAATTAGTAGATATATTTAGAACTCTGCATCCTGAAGCTAGGAAATTCACTTTCTTCTCGAGTGCACATGACACATTCTCCAAGATTGATCATATATACTGGGTCATAAAACAGCCCTTCATAAATACAAAAGAATTGAGATCATACCATGCACACTTTCAGATCACAATGCTATGAAACTCGAAATCAACCACAGAAAGAAGTCTGGAAAACCTCCAAAAATGTGGAGGTTAAAAACTACCCTACCAAAGAATGATTGGGCAAACCAGGCAATTAGAGAGGAAATTAAAAATATATGGAAACAAATGAAAATGAAAATACAACAATCCAAACTCTCTGGGACGCAGCAAAGGCCATCTAAGAGGAAAGTTGATTGCAATCCAGGCCTATTTCAACAAACTAGAAAAAGCGCAAACTCAAAACCTAACAGACCACCTAAGGAAACTAGAAAGGGAGCAGCAAGAGCACCCCAAACCTAGTGAAAGAAGAGAAATAATAAAGATCGGGGGGGGGGGGGCGGGAATAAATGATAGAATCCACAAAAGCAATTGAACAGATCAGTAACACCAAGAGTTGTTTTTTTGAAAAAATTAAATCGATAAACCTCTAGCTAGGCTCCTTAGAAAGAAAAGAGAGATCACTCAAATAGACAAAATCATGAAGAAAATGGATCTATTAAAACAGATTTCACAGAAATACAAGCAATCATTAGCGATTACTATGAAAAACTATATGCCAACAAACTGGACAACTTAGAGAAATGGACAAATTCCTAAACATACATGCACTACCAAAATTCAAACGAGAAAAGACAGAAAGCATGAATAGACCCATATCCAGTGAAGAAATCGAATCCGTTATCAAAAAATCTCCCAATGAATAAGAGCCCAGAGCCAGATGGCTTCCTAGGGGAATTCTACCAGACATTTAAAGCAGAGCTCATACCCATTCTTCTCAAACTATTCAAAAAATAGAAATAAAATGCAAACTTCCAGACTCATTCTACAAAGCCAGCATCAATTTGATTCCCAAACTGGACAGGGACACAGCAAAAAAAAAAAAAAAAAAGAGAGAGAGAGAGAGAGAGAGAACTAGAGGCCAATATCTTTGATGAATACAGATGCAAATGTACTCAACTAGATACTAGCAAATCAAATTCAACAGCATATAAAAGGAATTATCCACCATGATCAAGTGGGATTCACTGCTGGGTTACAGGGCTTGTTCAGTATTCACAAATCAATCAATGTGATACATCACATTAACAAAAGAAAAGATAAAAACCATAGGATCCTGTCAATAGATGCAGAAAAAGCATTTGACAAAATAGAGCACCCTTTCTTAATAAAAACCCTGAGAAAGTCGGGTTAGAAGAAACTTACTTAAACATCATAAAAGCCATTGATGAAAAGCTCACAGCTAATATCATCCTCAGTGGGGAAAAATTGAGGTTCTCCCCCCTGAGATCAGGAACACGACAGGGATGTCCACTCTCACCACTGTTGTTTAACAAAGTGCTAGAAGTCCTAGCATCAGCAATCAGACAACAAAAGGAAATAAAAGGCATCAGAATTGGCAAAGATGAAGTCAAACTTTCACTTTTTGCAGATGACATGATACTCTACATGGAAAACCAAACCCCCTCCACCAGAAGCCTACTAGAACTGATCCATGAATTTAGCAAAGTCACAGGGAAATCAACCTACAGAAATCGGTTGCATTTTTATACACCAGTAATGAAGCAACAGAAGGAGAAATCAACAAACTGATCCCCTTCACAATTGCATGGAAAACCATAAAATACCTAGGAATAAGCCTAATCAAAGATGTAAAGAATCTGTACAATGAAAACTAGAGAAAACTTATGAAAGAAATTGAAGAAGACACAAAGAAATGGAAAAACATTCCATGCTCATGGAATCGGAAGAATCAACATTGCTAAAATGTCATTATTACCCAAAGCAATCTACACATTCAATGCAATCCCAATCAAAATTTCTGCACCAGCATTCCTCTCAAATTACAACAAACTGTCCTAAAATTTGTACGGAACAAATAGCCAAAGTATTATTGAAGTAGAAAACCAAAGCAGGGAGGCATCCCAATCCCAGACTTTAGCCTCTACTACAAAGCTGTCATCATCAAGACAGTATGGTATTGGCACAAAAACAGACACATAGACCAATGGAATAGAATAGAGAACCCAGAACTGGACCCACAAGTGTATGGCCAATTAATCTTTGACAAAGCAGGAAAGAGTATCCCCATGGGACAAAGAGAGCCTCTTTAACAGGTGATGCTAGGCGAACTGGACAGCAACATGCAGAAGAATGAAACTAGACCACTTTCTTACACCATACACAAAAATAAACTCAAAATGGCTGAAGGACCTGAATGTGAGACAGGAAAACATCAAAACCCTAGAAGAGAAAGCAGGACACAGCCTCCTTGACCTCAACCACAGCAATTCCCTACTCAACACATCCCCAAAAGCAAGAGAATCAAGAGCAAAAATGAACTACTGGGACCTCATCAAGATAAAAAGCTTCTGCACTGCAAAGGAAGCAATCAAGAAAACTAATAGGCAACTGACAGAATGGGAAAAGATAGTTGCAAATGACATAAAAGATAAAGGGCTAGTATCCAAAATCTACAAGGAACTCACCAAACTCCACACCCAAAAAACAAATAACCCAGTGAAGAAATGGGCAAAGACATGAATAGATCCTTCTCCAAAGAGGACATCCAGATGGCCTACAGACTCATAAAAGGACGCTCAGTGTCACTCATCATCAGGGAAACACAAATCAAAACCACACTGAGATGCCACCTCATGCCCATCAGAGTGGCTAAAATGAACAAATCAGGAGACTATAGATGCTGGTGAAGATGTGGAGAAACAGGCACCCTCCTACACTGTTGGTGGGAATGTAAACTGGTACAGCTGCTCTGAAAAATAGTTTGGCAGTTCCTCAAAAAACTATCAATAGGACTCCTCTATGATCCAGCAATAGCACTGCTAGGGATTTACTCCAAGGATACAGAAGTGCTGATGCATAGGGGCACATGTACCCCAATGTTCATAGCGGCACTTTCAACAATAACCCAATCATGGAAAGAGCCTAAGTGTCCATCACCTGATGAATAGATCAAGAAGATGTGGTATGTACACACACACACACACACACACACACACACAATGGAGTACTATATGGCAATGAGAAAGAATGAAATCTGGCCATTTGTAGCAAAGTAGATGGACCTCAAGGGTGTCATGCTAAGTGAAATAAGTCAGGTGGAGAAGGACAGATACCACATGTTTTCACTTACACACCTAACAGGAAAAATCTAACAGAGGACCATGGGGAGGGGAAGGGGGAAAAAGAGTTAGGGAGAAGGAGGGAGGCAAATCATGAGACCCCTTTGAATACTGAAAACAGACTGAGGTCTGAGGGGGACGGGGAAAAGAGTAAGGGGGTGATGGTCATGGAGGAGGGCACTTGTGGGGAAGAGCACTAGGTATTATATGGAAACCAACTTGAAAATAAACTATAAGTTTAAAAAAAAAGACATTGAAAACATATACACACATCAAACCAAAAAGCGATTATTTAAAAATTAATAAAATTGACAAGTCTCTAGCAACACTAACAAAGAAAAAAGACATACATTACCAGTATCAGAAACTAAATGGGACATTAATACAGACCCTGCAGACATCAAACCATAAAATACTACAGACATTTAAATTTGACACCTGGACAAAATGATCAATTACTTGAAAAACACAAACTAACTCATTAATGAAATAATTCAAATAGGGTTTTATCTTATAAAAAAAATTATTAACAATAAAAATGTCCAAAGTCAAAACCTCCAGGCCCATGTAATTTCACTGGAGAATACTATCATTGTTAAAAGAAGAATTAACACCAATTCTACACAATCAATTCCAAAAAGAAAAACTTTTTAACTCATTTTATGCAACTAATATTACTTTGATAAAGACAGTATTGAAAAGAAAAATTAAGTGCCATATATATATATATACATATATATATATGAAAATCCTCAAAGTATTTGTGAAAAGAATTCAATGATACATAAAAAAAACCATATATACATATAGTTTGATATGATAGGTTTGGTATATATATATCATAACCCTAAAGTTTAGTCCATGGATGCATGGATGATTTATTGTTTGGAAATTAGTCAGTATAATGGATCATATCAACAGGTAAAGAAGAAAAATGACATGATCATATAAATTGATATATAAAAAAGCATTTGATAAAATTCAATACTTGAAAATATTTTAAAATAGAAGAAAAATAAGAAATGGAGAACATCTACAAACTGATAATGAGCATTTATCAAAAATCCTACAACTAACAATGCACATAATGATGAAAGACTGAGGTCTTTACCCCTCTGATCAAGAACAAGGCAAGGATGTATGTTCTTACCACTCATATTCAACAAAGTGCTGGAAGTTGTAGCTAGGACAATATGGCAAAGGAAAGAAATAAAAGACATACAAATTGGAAATGAACAAGTAAAATTGCTTGTCTAGAAAATCCCAAGGAATTTCCCCCCAAAAACCTCCAAGAACTAGTAAGTTCAGCAAGGTCATGGAATACGAGATCAACACACAACAATCAATTGCATTTCTAATATAGTAATGATGAACATATGGAAGCAGACCTTATAAGACAATACCACCTACAATCATTCAAAAGAGAATTAAGGATTTAAATGTAAACCTAACAAAACATGTACAAAATATATTGGTTAAAAACTACATAATGCTAATGAAATAAATCAAAGAAGGTTTAAATAAATGGAGAAACAAGTTTATAGATTACAAGATTCAACAAGGACATCAATTCTCCCCAAATTGTTATTTAAGCTTAACACAATTCTAATCAAAACCTTAAGATTTTTGTAGAGATAGAAAATTTTTTTAAACATATGAAATGGCAAATGAATCAGAATAGCTAAAAAAAAAAGCCAAAGTAGCAATAATCAGTCTACTTGATTTCAAGACTTATCATATAGTTCCAGTAATCAAGACTATGTAATATTGTTAGAGGAATAAATACAGATCAATGCAACAGAAGAGAGAACTAAGAAATATATCCACACAAGTATGCCCAACTAATTTTTGACAAAGCATTGTAACTGAGGATGGATAGTACTTTCAACAAATGGCAGTAGAAGAGCCGGACATCCAAAGCAAAAATTTGAACCTCAATTTAAATCTCACACTTTATAAAAAAAGTATCTCTAAGTTGACTGTAGACTTAAAAATGAAAAATTATACAACTTTAAAAAAAATAGAGTTGAGGATCCTCAGGATCTAAGGCTAGTTTTTAGACTTAAATCCAATATGATAATTGATTTTAAAAATTAATAAACTGGCCTTTATAAAAAAAACTTTTGATTTGTGAAAGACTTTAAGAGGACAAGATCCACAATGAGAGAAAATATTTGTAAATCACATTATCTGATAAAGAAACTAGAATACATAAAAAGAGCTTTCAAAGAACTTTTTTTTAAAAGCCAATAATCCAATTAGAAAAGGGGCAAGAGATATGAAGAGACATCTCATTACAAAGAATATACACATCCAAAGTAAGCACACAGGGCGCCTGGGTGGCTCTGTTAGTTAAACATCCGACTTTGGCTCAGGTCACGATCCCACAGTTGGTGAGTTCGAGCCCTGTGTCAAGCTCTGTGCTGACAGCTCAGAGCCTGGAGCCCACTTCTGATTCTGTGTCTCCCTCTCTCTGCTCCATCCCAGCTCATTCTCAGTCTCTCTCAAAAATAAACAAACATTAAAAAAATTAAAAAGAACGATTCAACATAATTAGTCATTCACTAAATGCAAATTGAAGTCATAACAACAAAATGCCTATCAGAATGGCCAAAATAAAAAATTGTGAAAACAGTAAATACTACTGAGGATGTTGAGAAATTAGACCATTCATACATTGTTGGTAAAAAAAAAAAAAATTTTTTTTGGTGGAGCCAAGATGGCGGAGAGGAAGGGAGCTCTGTAAACTCCCTCCGCACCGTTTTTCGAACTGAGAAGGATATTACGTTCATCTGAGAGAGCGGAAGGAGAAAATACGAACTCCAGAAGGAATAGAACCTCAAGGATACCTGAGTGAGTGGGGGCGAACGGGGGAGATCCGAAAACGGGCCAGCCCGGGACGGGCAGGGGAGGTAAGATCCCCAGCCCAATGTGGCACAAGCGCGCAGCGCCCGAGAGACAAAGGGAAGAGACAGAGTCAGAACACGCTCATAGAACTGTCTCTGGGGAAGAGGTATTGAACGCTTGGCTGCGCTTGGAGACAGAAACCCACTCCATAGATAACTGCTGGGCAGCGGGGCGCAAGAGAAGGAATAGCCTCCAGCCCTAAGCCATCTCGGTGGGGAATCAGAGGCGTCTGCGGCTGTGAGAAGCGGCTGCGCTGGGGAGGCACACTCCCTGGCGGGAAGTGGCAGGAGAGGCGACTGCGCCAGGCGCAAGCAATTCGAACTTGGTTTTGGGAACGGGACCACGGACCGCATTTCCACGGCACACCTCGCCCCCTGCACGGACTGCGCAAATCCTGGGTCCCCACAGGGAAGAAATAAGGTGCACACCGACGGGACCCTCAACAAAGAGTCGGTGGCGGGTGGAAGCCCGGCCGCGCGCTTAGACTGTAGGAGCTCCCAGCTCATTTCCAGCAGCGCACAGCATCTTAGCAAAGCTATCAGAAACTAAGAGATTCGGTTTTTTGCTTTTTGTTTTTTTCCTTTCCCCCATTGCAATCGCGATCCTGACTGGGGGTGGGGACTCCTCAATTGAGTCTGTGAAGGTGCGCACTTCACCTCCTGCTGCTCATTTCGCCTCAGGCAGGGGCGGAGCCTCTGAGAACAGCCTCCAAGACTTACCACATCAAACCAAGCCTATCCACCAGAGGGAGCTGCTGCTTGCTTTTTTTTTTTT
>NC_043702.1:94081813-94106663 GCF_006229205.1 Suricata suricatta | reverse complement strand
GGAGGGAGAGAGAGTTGGGGGGAGAGAGGGATGCAGAACTTGAGAGACTATTGAAAGCTGAGAATGAACTGAGGGTTGGGGGGGAGGGGAGAGGGGGGAAGAGAGGTGGTGGTGATGGTGGAGGGCACTTGAGGGGAAGAGCACTGGGTGTTGTATGGAAAACAGTTTGACAATAAAATATTATGGAGGAAAAAAATTTTTTTTAGTTTTAAAAAAATATTGAATGATATAATTAAGGAAATGAGTTCAGCCATTTCTAAAAATAAAAACAGAAGGGCGCCTGGGTGGCTCAGTCAGCTGAGCGTCCGGCTTCGGCTCAGGTCAGATCTAACAATTCATGAGTTCAAGCTCCGCTTCGTGCTCTATGCTGACAGCTCAGAGCCTGGAGCCTGTTTCAGATTCTGTGTCTCCCTCTCTCTGACCCTCCCCTGCTTGTACTATATTGGTCTCTCAAAAATAAATAAAAAACATTAAAAAAAATTTTTTAAATAAAAATAAAAACAGACAACTACCATACAACTCAGCAACTGTGCTGAGACATATGCTCATGTAAAAACCCACACCCCAATGTTCACAGCAGCCGTATTTGCATTAGCCAAACTGGAATCGAGTCAGAGGTCCTTCAATGGGGGAAAAGTCAAAAGTGTGTTACATTCATACCACAGAATACAGATTCAGCAGAAGGAATGAACAACTGCTGGAAGCAACAATCTGAAACAATCTCCAGAGAATTACACTGAGTGAAAAAAATCTAATCCCAAAATGTTCTGTTTACCTCGTGTTTTCCCAAGAGGAAGCTTTTTATTCTCGATAGCCTTTTGCATGAAAGTTAAGTTTCTGACCTACACTGAAGGGTTAGAACTTAATTTATCTTCCCCATTTCCCCCTCTTTGTACCCCTCACATGTCCATCTCTTTCCCTCTTTCTCCTTGCTCCATGTTCTTCCTTCTTTGCTCTTCCTCCTCTCCCCCTCTCCCACCATCAGACATCTTTCTCCTTAGCAAATGCCTTATTTTCCTTAGCCTACTATAATTCACTAAGTATGTTCCATTAAGCCTTTTTCTTCCCAGCTTCCCCCCATCTTCTGAAAGCTTAGAAGACCACCCAGTCTGCCACTGCCAATGTATTAAACACAAAAGTACCAATCTAATTTCCTAAGTGTGGATTCATCAACACCTGGAAGTCAACATTTTCCATTTTTTTATTCTTTACCTTGAAGTGAGTTTAGAGGTGACTCTTCTTTCCTTCATTTGCTAGTATAGAATACATGGTCATAAGTCCTTATAATTATTGTGCTGTTGTTTCAAATGGAATCCTTTTCCTACCTGTATACTTACACCTCTGTTCAGGCTTCCTCTCTTGGAGAGATTTTATGGTTTTACAATCAAGTACATATCCATAGTTTTAATGATTGTCAAACCTGTCCTACATTGGGTTGATTATCAATGCTTCTTGATCTACAAACTGGACAGAATTACTATACTCAAGTTTCAACAAGAAAAATACTAGCACCCTGCATACTGGTTTGAGCCCTCATACAACAATTTTTACTGAACAACATGCTACTATCATGCATTTGGGGTATGCTGAGAAACTTGCCACTTTTTGAGGTTTCTAGCAATGATAACATGTTTGCAATGACAGCATCCAAGTCAGTGTCTCTTCTCAGGAATCATGAGTTGAAGGTCACTGGGATCTCATAACCAGAAAGAACAGACTTTTTCCGACTTTGATTAGTTTCATTTTAATGGGCACCATAATTTTTGCAACAGATTGTGTTTTCTCTTTGTTGTAGATGCTGGTTAATTTACAGCCAAATTTGAGGTTCATCTCCTGCAATTGAATAGTATCTTAGGATATCCATTATGTGTTATCAAACCTTCTCTCTGTAAATATCCTATTTTCCTGATTTCATTGTCCCTATGCTGCCATTTCCTCACCTTTGTTTTTAATCTATCCTGTTGTATCCATGCAGATGGAAAGATAGAGATGATCTGTTTCCAATCACTTACAAGAATGAGTTGGAGGCATAAATAAGTCAATAATGCTTTTTATAACAACATCAATAACACTCCAATAATGTGCTTTCTCTTATGCTTCTTTTAGGGTTTGTAATTGAGGCTTTGAAAAAAATCACTCAAGGCTCATTCTCAGGTTGTTGCAGGTAAGATATGGCCTCTGTCTCCAAGCCCTTACACCCCAACTTAGAGAAAAAAGGTTTAAGGTAGTTAAAGACCTAGAAATCACTTTAAGGCTATACAATAATTTAAGACACATATTGACATCACAATAGTAGCATCTATGGCTATTTAGAGAAGACAGTATTACTGTGTGAAGCTAGAACAATAGAAACTATATGAATTTTGTAAAGTGGCTGTAATTTGCATCCCATAATTCTCTTCCTGTTATCTGTTTTGTTTTTCTTTTAACTCAACTTCTAATCCATAAGCCTTCAACACTGAGGCAGGGAAGGGAGGACATTGGAGATGGGGGGAGGGATTATAAGAGATAAATTATGTACCAAGCACCAGTGCCTCAGGAAACCACCATGCTTTGAGCACTTCCCTTAAGTAAAAAGCCTTATTTCAGAGTCACCTCTAAGTTAAGAATGGAGATTGACTTTTTATATTTAAAAAAATCCTCTTACTGGTTCCCTACAGTTGCTTTTTCAGTGCTCACTGGGTGAAATGAAGAAGGCCTTGCCTAGGGAAAGCACATTGTCCACAGGGTAATATTGTGCTGGCAGAAAGAGGGAGACTGCAGGGATTAAGTCCGTGGGATAAGGAGGACTCAGAAGGCATGAAGACTCCACTTCAAACTGCTGGCTGGGAAAAGAGCTTGGGTAGCCTTCATGGAACAATGAAGTCAGAAGCAAAGGTCCATGGCCATGTGCTGTTGATGCTAATAGCAAATGACACTAAGCCTGGAAAAAAAATGTGTGTCTGGTTTCAAAGGTGAGCCCTTTGCTCGCTCTCCCTGCATGGATGACAGTGGTGGCTCTCAGCGCACTTGTCAGCCGCTTCAGCCAGGAATTCTCACACAGTACAATCCATCACTGCTATGCTGAGACCACCTGCCCCTCCTGGAAAGTTACTGCTCTGGGTAGCAGAGAAGTCTGACCCCATACGGCAGCCATGAGTTAGCAAGGGAGCCAGCTTGCCTGCAGGTGCTGCTGACTTCCCTTTGGGCCACACGCATTACTTCTACACTGACAACAGACAGTTGTTCTGAGTTAGAATGCCACTGAGAGCAGCATCAGGTGGGCAGCAACTGCAGATACAGAGCATCTGGGAGGAGAATGTGGGCTCCAGACTGAAGCAAGGCTGGAGCAAACTCATGGCTTCCAGGATTAACAAAGTTCATGGGGGGAGAGTGCGGGGAGAGATACCCATATAAATAACTATGCCCAGGCTATTAAGCATGCAATTTTTTATATTTATTTATTGTTTTTTATTTTATTTTTGAGAGACAGAGAGAGACAGCATGAGCAGGGGAGGGTCAGAGAGAGAGGGAGACACAGAATCCAAAATAGGCCCAGGCTCTGAGCTAGCAGTCAGCACAGAGCCCGACGCAGGGCTCGAACCCACAAACTGTGAGATCATGACCTGACCTCAACTGACTAAGCCACCCAGGTACCCCTATATTTATTTATTTAAATTCAAGTTACTTAACATACAGTATAGTATGGCTTCAGGAGTAGAACCCAGTGATTCATCCTTACATAAAACACCCGGTGCTCATCCCAACAAGTGCCCTCCTTAATGCCCATCACCCATTTAGCCCATCTACCCACCTACCTCCCCTCCAGCATCCCTCAGCTTATTCTATGTATTTAAGAGTCTTTTATGGTTTGCCTCCCTCTGTTTTCATCTTTTTAAGTCCCTTCCCCTATGTTCAACTGTTGTTTCTTAATTTGACTTATGAGTGAAATATGGTATTTATCTTTCTCTGAATGATTTATATCACTTAGATAATACATTCTAGTTCCCTCCACATTGTTGCAAATGGCAAGATTTTATTCTTTTGATTCTTGAGTCATATTCATCGCATATATATAAACCACGTCTGTATCCATTCATCCATCAATGCACATTTCATCTCTTTGCATAATTTGGCTATTGTTGATAGTGCTGCTATAGAAATCGGTTGCATTTCTAAATGCCAATAATGAAGCAGTATAAAGAGAAATCAAGGAAGTAATCCCATTTGCAATTGTACCAAAACTCTTAAATATCTAGGAATAAACCTAACCAAAGAGGTAAAAGATCTCTATGCTGAAAAGTATAGAAAGCTCATGAAAGAAATTGAAGAAGACACAAATAAATAAGGAAACATTCCATGCACATGAATTGGAAGAACAAATATTGTTAAAATGCCTATACTACCAAAAGCAATCTACACATCCAATGCAATCCTTATTAAAATAACACCAGCATTGTTCACAGAACTGTAATAAACAATCCTAAAATTTGTATGGAATCAGAAAAGACTCTGAATAGCCAAAATAACATTGAAGATGAAAAGTAAAGCTGGAGGCATCACAATTCTGGACTTTAAGCTATATTGCAAAGCTGTAATCATGAAGAAAGTATGGTAATGGCACAGACACATAGATCAATGGAACAGAGTTGAGAATCGAGAAATTGACCCACAAATGTATGACCAACTCATCTTCAACAAAGCAGGAAAGACTACCTGATGGAGAAAAAAAAAAAAAGACAATCTCTTCATCAAATGGTGTTGGACAAAGTGTATAGTGAAATGCAGAAGAATGAACCTGGACCACTTATACTATGCACAAAAATAAATGCAAAATGGATGAAAGACCTAAATATGAGACAGGAAACCATCAAAATCCCAGAGGAGAACACAGACAGCAACCTCTGTTATCTTGGCCACAGCAAATTCTTACTAGACCTGTCTCCAGAGGCAAGAGAAACAAAAGCAAACATGAACTATGGGGACCCCATCAAGACAAAAAAAAACACTCTTTAGATTAATGCTGCCTAAATTAATGCTGAGCAAATTAGAAAGGCATTATGTGGAGGCATCATGCTGAGAAGAAATCAAACTAAAATACACAACAGCCTGATAAAGGATCAACCTCTGCTCAGTCTAGGGGTCTATTTTCCCCATGACTGGGGGAAGGTGGCAGTTATCATCCTGGCTGAGGCAAGTGTGGTCTGTTTCTGCCCCTCCCCTTTCTCCTATCCCTTATCTTGATAGCTTCTCTTCTGTTCAAACCTTTCCTGGACCAGGGGAGTGACTTGGCCAGCAGTTCAGGGCAGCCAGGTTTAAATTCCTTTACACAGGAAGTTGGACCAATTCCTGACATAGCTTCTGTGGGGTCATAGTTCTGTGGGGTCAGAACTTGCTGTGAGTTCCAGATGCAGCCACGGTCAACCTGAAAGACACAGGTACCCTGGGAAGACTTATCATTAGATAATATTTTAAAAAAATAGTGGTTTGAAAGATTAAGTCAACATATTTAATGAAGGGGGAAATGGTTTTCGATTACATAAATTATACCACTAATTTAAATTCAGAGTATAAATCAGATTCTACCCCAAAAATTTTTTCAGAGCACAAGAAACAGAAAAGTTCACCTTTCTTTTATTTCTAACTGAAAACATTTAGCAAAACCTCCTGATTTTCTGTAGTTTCTGTTGATTTTTCCTTTATAAATCCTCAAATAATAAAACCACTCCTGGTTTAAAATTATAAAGTATATCACCTAGCCCTAGTCAATGAGGTCAAATACCTTTGACAGAATCTCACTATAAAAGACTATAGTTGGCAGGTTACAGATTACTTTCACTGTCTGAACTTAAGAATTTAAACAAAAGCACATAAAGACTAAATGTAATTGAGAGTGTATGGTTGAAGTAAATATTCATGTAGAGTCAAGGCTGCAGTCAGGACCATGCAAACCAAGTTACCTGCAAGTTAAATTAATTTGGAAGCAGCAAAGAGGTGAACTTGAGAAAGTTGCTCTGCAGATTAAAATTAAGATAATGAAGCAAATATGTAGAGAAAGTCTGAGCTAGCAGTTCCCAGAAGCCCAGGAAAGATGTGAGGGGCCGGCTCAGGTACCAGCTGGCCACTTCCTCTAAGTCTGCAATTTGCTCTCATCTTAAAAGTCACCTCCATCACCATGAACTAGTCTGAACAGGCTCACGTTTCTCATATCCAGGGAGTGTTGATAGTGGGGGTGGCATGTGTTTCTGGTGGGTTCCCAGAGGAAAGGGGGAGAGAATCCATTCAAAGGAAAAGGTAGTCAGATGAGTCTCTTAGATCTCTGGAACAAATAAAACTGTTTAAAAAAAAACCAGATAGAAACATGTATTGAGCACCTCTTAAGCACTGTGTGCTGGTTGTACATGATGTACAAGGCTTTCAGGCCAATGGTGCCAAAGCTCTGGTATTCTAACAGCAACAATCAGTAAGGAAACAAAGTTTGCTCCAGGTGGCTTTGAGGCCGAAGGAAGACTTGAGACAGGACATCTGTAAAAGTACACCATGACTAACGTGGAAGCCCCCACGGGCTAAATGCAATTTGTGAGGTTTCAGAAGAGTGCTCCCAGAAGATGAATGGGGAAGGCAGTTCAGTTTTGGCAGCACGGTCAGTCTTTCTTGACTGGCTGTTAACACTCAGGAATTAAGGGAAAGATGGAAAAATTACTCCAAAACTATTAAGTCCCAAGTTACTCTCCTGTATCAAAATCCTGAATGTGTTAGATCTAAATCCCATTTCTTTTCAAGCAGTAATTATATGGTCCTCAGGACATTAGTGTCAAAGTCTACAAACAACTACAGTTATTGGTAAATATGTAAATTAATTACACTCAGTGTGATCCAGTGGGGTAAACCCTCTCACTGAATAAAAGCATATTGAAGCAATAGCAACCGGCCTTTGGAGGGTTTAGAAATTCTTCCAAGGAGAGATACAGTTTTACACTTCCCTCCTGAGTTTAGCAGCCTTCAGTGTCCAGTCAAAAGAAAAAAACATACAATGTTAGTTAGACATTAGAAATGGGATCACTGATACTTTGTCATGTTCAGCCTCTTACCCAAAATACAAACAAAACTTTGGTAGTTGCTCAATATGAGAAAAATAGTTGCAGTGTGTTATCAAATCCTATGAGAGACCAAGGCTTCAGATTAATCAATAATACAAGCTGACTTCTGTCTTAGTGAATTAGGCCCAGGAGCTAGAAATATTTCTGAAAGTCAGGACAAAGATTCCACTGTACCAAAGCTAAGGGTGTTTCCACTGAATCTGGCTCTTATTAAGAAAAAAAAAAGACCCGGTGATGGAGAAGATGTTTTCTGTGTCCTGTATCATTTTCCTCTTGATCGAACCATATGTAACTCTCAGGCAGGCAGAGGGGTAGGGAAGGAGACTGTCAAGCTTTGCACGTTAAAGCTATACCTTTAGAAACATAAAACTTCATTTTCAATACAGTACTCTATAAACTAAATAGCCCCCCCCCCAATTCCAACCTTTAACAAGCAGTCTGCCTTTAATATTTGGAAACCAAAGTTACTTTCTATTTTAATCGATGAAAAGCAAGCATTCACATATAAATGGATTTTTTCCAGAATTCTTTATAAACCACTGAAAATGGATGTGCATAATGGTAGTCCACTTGGTCCTCCATAAAGCTAGTTCTGGCTGGCTCATTCCCTTCAGGCAGCAAGCATTGTTCTCCTCAGCTCCTGTATAATTAATACCAAGATACAAATATATTCCTGTCTATTTCAGGGGAAGCAGAAGTAAGAAAAGGAGAAGGAGAGAAGATACTGGTGTCAAATGAATTCTCTAATACGTTTCCCCACTAGAGGGAAAAATAAATTAAATGTGCAATAAAAATTTAATAGCAAACAGTGATTGCACTATAGGAACCCTGATAGAAATAAGCATAATGGCATAATAAATTTTCTTGTGTGAGGAATGATTTTTTGGAGCTTTAAGCTTTGACAATTCTGGTAAATCTTATCCATTTGTTAGCAATTAATAATATTAAATTGCTTCTCATCTCCCTAGATAAACATCAGCAATCTTTCAAATCATTGGTGAAGAAATGTATAATCTAGTGCACACCACTATAGGATTTTGGAAAATTATTGAGAGATGTTTAAGAGCAGTGTTCCAAGGAGAAATAAAAGCAATTTAATCTTTACCACTGATATAAATACATCAACAAATATTTGTTAAACCCCACTTTGTGCTTAGCAGAGACTGCCAGCTGTCCATCAAAATCATTTTTGCCGTCTAGAGTTTGAGGCTGGTCTGAGAAGTGGCTGCTCAGGTAAGGACCACAACCTCCCGTTCTCTATGACTCTGGTGTGACCACGTGGCTCACCTCTCCATAACACTGACGGGAATTCTGTTTGTGTGCCAAGTTTTAAGAACAGGACTACATCCTCCTCTAAGCTCCCTTAGCTTCTCAAGCTTGATGTAAGGAGGCAGTAAACCTTGGAAGGGAGGAACTAGATGCTGAAAGTTGCTGGCTCTGAACTCACATGCTCACAAACAGGAACACCAGGCTTGGTTAAATGAGTAAGAAGATATAAAATAGGGTATATTCAAGCCATTATACATCTGTGAGTCTATTTGTTACTGCATTTTGGCCTAGTCTTCTACAACAGCATTCATGTAGACTTTGTGAGATCCATAAAGACAGGAAAAACATTGCCCTTCTTGCAAAAAGTAATTTTTCTCCGGTTAAAGAGATAAAACAGTGCAAACAGAAAGAGGTAAAATATTTAACAATATATTATTTTAAGAGAAGCCAGTAAACAAATAATTGGCACTGGCACTAAATGTTAGGTGTTCAAAGAATGAAACAATATTTATTGAAAATATTTAAAATATGTCCACACAAATGGCAGGTTCTGCTGGTTAGAGCTACATTTCAAGATCTACATTGATAATAAAATCATTTATAATGGGACTTGCTCCTTCAGGAAATTCTTCACTTAGACATATAAACCTAAAGCTGCAAATATCTGCAACTGTTTTTGATGTATTATAGTTCTCATTTCTCCTGGTTCCTGGGTCTCTGATTCATTTGTAGTTGTAAGCTTCATTTTTCTTTGCAATGCCTACCTTTGAGAAGACTAGTCCAGATGTACCAATATTCTATGTAGTTTTCTTAATGCAATACCTGATGATCGATCTTTTCCCATAATGTAAAAGGGATTCTAGCATTATTCAGGAAATAAATTTATAAATTCTTGCTAAAAGATTCAATTCAAATGCCAGCCCAAACTAGAAGAGGTCCAGAAGCAAGTAAATTCATACTTTTTTTTTTAACTCTGTATTGCATCACTTTCTTTTTTTGACACTAGGATGTAATGATAAGCAAAACAATATGGCACATTTTCTGTTGGCATGTATTCTCTAATGAGGCTCTAAGGGATGAGGACATCAGATGATGTATAGAAAGAACTGGATATAGTAATCCTGTAACGCTGGAGATGACTTGATGGCAAAAAGATAACTGTCTTCAAAGCTTTACAGTCTTTTCCTAGGGAATATGGATTAGACTTGGCTAACGGGTCATGGCTTCTGTCCATTGATAAATATCAAATAATTAGAACTGTGTCTGGCCCCTGTAGGAACCAGCAGGGAGGAATGGTGGTTATCTTTGTCATTCATTTGCTGTGAGCCTTTGAAAAAAATAAGTTAACTTTTCTGAGAGCCATGACTACCAGGGGGAAAGCTACAGGGAGCTTGATGTACGGGGGCTCAATATAATGAATTAATTTCCAAAGATCAGATAACACAAATGGTATTAATTTCCAAAGGGAATTATTTGCTGGAGGTTTTCATGCTCAGAAGACCTAAATGACAGGAATTTGGGGGGGAAACATTGAGACTGGGACTGAAACATTAGCAAGGGCTCAAGCTATTAGCTATTACAAGCTTTTCAGGGGAGGCTTGGGATGGTTGGAAACAAATAAATAAGCCACCCATTCACCCACCCTAGAACATTTAGAAGAAGAAATGAGACAAACAGCTAGACAGGGAAACAGGACTCCATCAATAGTCCACAGAGTGCAATTAAAGCCCTAGACAAGGCTAATAAACTTAACTAAGGGAGAGGGACCTCACTGGAAGGTCTGTCCTATGGAGGGGGCCACCCAGGGAAGCCAGGAGCTTGGAACACACATATTCCAAGGACTGATCCCTGAGCACCCAGGTCTGTTTGCTCAAGAAAACCGAGTGTTTGTTTTAAGCACTTGACCCTGAGCCTGGAGTTCAATTTACTTTTGTGCCTTCTTAGAGGTAGTAGGAAGTGAAGGGTCCTTTCATATGCTTATTAAGTTGTGACTCTGGGAAGGCTACTCTGACCTTCAGGTTCTCCAGTATAAGAACAACATAAAGCTGGTGAAGCAGCTGTAAGAATTAACTGCAAGAATTGGTTCTGAGCACAGAGCTTCCTTCCTGAAGGTGTTTCTCCCCTTTGACTTCTTGTCCTGAAATTATGTAATTCTTTCTCCCCAAGATGCTTCAGAATCTTTTCATTTTAATTTCCTGTTGGGAAACTTTAATTAATCCTCTGAGAAAAATCAAATAGCATTTATAAATCTATGGAACTAGAATGTGTCATTAGCTCAAGTGCATCCCCTTCAGTATCAGAGTCATCCATTCTGGCAATTTTGAAACCCATCTGTTTTTTTTTTCTTCCTGCCTTCTGGTGGTACCCTGAATTAAATTAAAAATGTAATTCTTAAATTAAGATGTAAATTAAGAGGTAAAACATCCTGGAAGCTCACGGACTTCCTTCCTGGAAGGAAGAAGACCTTCCACTGATTTGGAGGGTCTTCTCTAAACTGCATGTGAACACCTAGAGTCAATGTAGCATCCTAGAAAGGACGAACATTTTAACATTTCAGAATATGGCAGAAAAACTGTGGCTGCCACATATTTCTTCCTTCATCCAGAAAAATCTCTCATTACTCAAGCACATTTGCCTCCTGACCAGGAGTCACTAGGCTTGTATCAAATAAAAATATGTTGACATCACAATAATCAAAGCAGAACCAACCCTTTAGCATACAAGCTCCTTTCAAACCAAACAAAATAGGAGTCCAAACTCATCTCTCCCAAACAATGCACTCCTATGGGAATGGGAATAAAAGACCCTAATGCATTTTCAATTTACAAAGCAACAGTCCCTATATTAAGATCACTCAATTTACAGGATTCCAAAAATTCAAGAGGATCTGATAGCTCTCCTCCCAAGCACAATTTTATTTTTCAAAGAAGCTTGTTTTCAAAAATTCTTACCCATCTCTCAGAAATAGACTCTTTAGTTGGGATATTTCCAGCCACATTAAGGTTTCTTTATTTTTATACTTGCAAACAGTCTATGCACTTTGTGCATGGTTTTGCTTTTCAAGAGGTCTATCTAGGCTGCATGCAACAAAAATCAAACAATCACACTGTTGCCCCATATTCAAAAATGGTTATTAATAATCTTTTCAGGACACTTAAAAATTCAAAATCACACCTTCTAATCCCTCCAAGACTATTAGATCTGAGTTTTTTGTTTTTTTTTTTAATGTTTAGCTATTTGGGGTGACTTGATTTCATGTTAATCCCTTGATATCTGGTAAGTAATTTGTCTTCAATACATTCATATGAACTAATTTTTTTCCTTCTTAGGTAGACAGTCACAAAGACAGGACAGGCTCAGGGCCAGAAAGTATTAAAAGGCTTGGAAAATATCCCAAAATAAATACAGATCATCAGGGAGATATAGTGCTTAAGAGCAAGGTGCAAGTAAAGAAGATTATTAACATTTAAAAAAAAGTTTTATTTCTTTACATTGGTGGCTAGAAGTGACTCAAGTGCTAAGCACCACAGAGATTTCTTTTTTTTCAAGTGGATAGCTTGGTATTTCTGAATTTGACTTTTGATTGTAGGGAGTTGTAATTGGTTAGTTCAGGCTTTCAAGCAATTTCGATCATGGAAATCAAAGTCATTTTTGAGGTCCTACCAAAATGCTGTCCTTCATTTCCTAGAAACAACTTGACTGGAAATCTAAAATTTAGCAATGGAACATTTTTGCATGGAATTTTCTCAAAAATCAGTTCAAGGAGCAACTGTAATTTTTCTTTTCCTTTCTGGTTGTAATGGCACCTCAAAAACCCTTCATGTTGTGTTTAACTCTTTGTAGAAAAATTAGAGGACATCAGGGCATACAGGGGACCTACTTGGATGGGCCCTTGAGCACAATTAACCAAGGAAGCAGGGAAGGGAGACACCAACTAGAGTAACAAAGCCATGCTGAGTTAGGCCACTCTGAGCAGGCAGTGGCAGAGGGGAATGCCATTCTTCAAGTCTTGACAGGGAAACAGAAGCTCAGAAACTTGAGGAAGAAAGACAATTTCAAAATAACTGAGGCAGGAGTTGAACCCAGGCCATCTTGACTCAAGTTGTTGAGCTCCTTCACTGATGACATAATCTCTCTATATTTTGTGATTCAATTGCCTGGTATCAAGAGTTGTAAAGGTAACCTAAGCCATTCAGGCCAAATTAAAGGAAGAAGACTTTCCAGACAGGCTTAGAAGCCTAAACAATAGATGCTCACCAAATAAAGTAACAAACCAAATGTTGATCAAGAAAGTGAGCATCAGCAGGATAGATGAAAATGAAATACAGAGTAAACAGATTTGGAAATTAAAGACCTGATTTCAGGGGAGATCACCACAGGGTACCAGTAGACATCCTAAGATCTTGGCTTAAATTTTCTAGAGACTTTCAGAAGTAGATGTGGTATTGTCCAAATAGCCATTATTACTGTTAATTTTTCTTATTACTCCCTATCTTTTATTGTATCCTGCCTGGTACGACCTAAGGAATAGGGACACACAGTTGTCGAAAAAGGACCATAAGACATGATGGATGGAAAGATACCAACAGGCAGAGTTAAAGGATATAGGTACATTCTATGAACTAGCATATGAAAACTGATGGAGAATGTGACACAGACAGGGGACCACACCCCATGACCCCACCCAGAGGGGGAAGATCTGCCACTCAACACATCCGTGTATGTGCAGGTACAACACTATATACAGTGTGAACATTCTACCAAGTACAAGGAACTCACATTTGCCATTCACTCACATGGTGTTGATGTGGGTGGTGGTAGAGCCAGAGGAATTTTTGTACTCCCTTGTTTAATCCTCACATCTCTTTCTATATTCCTCATCTGGAGAGCCTTGCTCAGTCGGCCTATTCCCCACATGCATGGAATTACCACAAAAGCAATCCAGTAGGTATTTGGATAAATCCCTTTTTCAAACATAAAGCAGGTCTTAAGAGGTCAGGCTTCCTTTATGTCCAATTTCGCAGAGGATGTAATGTATGTGTATATTCTAAATAGCTGAAGTTGGGGTTTCCAATCCTGGCTATTCTGGAAATGGTGACTTCTGGGAAGCATTCTGTTTGAAGATATCATTAGAAGTCTCATCCAATCTTCCCTTTGATTACTTTCAGGCCTTAGCTGATTTCTAATGTCCCCAGCTGATCTAAGTGAGCTGCCAAGTGAAGGCCTAATTACGGCATCTACTTTTGACTATTATAAAGGATGCAGCAGCTGCCAGACTAGTAAAAGGACCCTAGACCAGGCTCCCACTCTGTTCAGGTTATGAGGAACCTCATTTAACACTGAAAAGAAACTCTGCTGGCTGATGATGGAGAAAATATATGAGTGAAACACTACTCTGAATTCAGTAGTGCTTTCAAATGAATTTATTGAGCTAAAAACCATTCATGTACATACCGATAAATATTGCATGTATATTTATTAAATCCAAAGTAATGCCCCATGCATTAATGTATTTTGGAGGTCTGTGACTCAAGTTTAGGAATCATTATACTTCATTAAGAGTATTAAGAGGCAAGTTCTGATCCCAAACTAAGGCTACCAGCAGAGTTTAGTAGCTGCACATGTGAGTGACTTCCCTTTCTTCATTTGTAAATAGAATAAGGCAATTAGACTAAGTTCATGTATATCCAAGTTTCTTCCTGATGTTTCTCACCTGCTTCACTTGGGCTACTTATTGAAAAGTGAAATTTTCTGGAGCACTTGGGTGACTCAGCTGGTAAATATTCAACTCTTGGTTTCAGCTCAGGTCATGATTTTAAGGTTCCTAAGTTTGAGCCCCACATGAGGCTCTGCACTGAAGTATGGAGACTGCTTGGGATTCTTGCTCTCCTCCTCTCTGCCTCTGCCCTGGTCTCACCATCTCCGTATCTCTCAAAATAAATAACTTTAAAAAAAAAAAGTATTTTCTGGAAGCAATCCAGACTTGTGTGTGGAACCTCTGAGAAAGAGAACCAGACCACTTCCCTTATAGTAAATTTCCCCTCTGACACCAAAGCACAGTCTCATTGGAGAACCCCTGGTTCCAGGCAGTTCCTGCGATGCCTTCCATCTTGCACATCATATAAAAACAAGGACAGAGCAGCATCTCTATCCATCTCAGTTGACCCATACAAACAAGGTACATTCAAAAATTTGGCCCAAATTAGTTAGGTCGCCTTCATCAAACTTCATAACAAGTGATTGAATCATAAAACACAGATAAAATGACAGTGGTGAAAGGGACTCAACGTTTTGAGTCAAACTGGGATTCAAATCCTGCCTCAGGTTCCAACTTTCTTCCTTCAACTCTGAGCTTCCAATTCTTCATCTGTCAAGTGTGTATGATGATAGCCGTGCCTGGATCGTGAAAAGAATGATCGCAAAGTTTCTCTAAGGAATGGAGGTTAGGTGATCTGGTAAGAGATGCAGGAGCAGGATAGAGGATTGATCTTGAAACTGCACTTGCCTGGGAAGATCCATTCTAGGCGCCTTTGGCAAAAATGGGGGACAGGAACAGAGGAAGACTACTACTAATACGGATATGATTACTAGGAGGAGTAATAAGAAAATATGGATTTCACATAGCAGAGTGACTGACATGAAGAAAAAAATCAATCTGTAATTGTTCTCATTAAGTTGAAGAATATGAATGTGCTGGTATTCTTTTTTTGATTTTCAAAAATGGCAATTCCATTCCGTTTTGACGTGATGTAATTTAATATTGAAATCCCAGTAGGACACAATCAGTCCATTTCTCCCAAATTATTCAGATCTCTTTTAAGAAAAAGTGAGAGAGGGATTACTGACAATATAATGATTTTTTTCTTTCATACCCATTTTTTTCTTTTAATGAAAATTCAAAGGCTTCACCTCAAGTCACACTACAATCATTTTTCTGAGTAATGATATGATAAAAAGTTAGGCAGCAGGTGGGAGTTTTGATAGAAAACACCCAGGAGGAAGTCAGAGGAGGGATTTTTATGCCTTGTTCTAACTATTATTATAACAAGCTGTCCTTCTCATAGAGCACACCCCGTTTCAGTGACTTTAATTATGACCCGAAACTCTCCTTATCAGATGTTAATGTGGCTCACAGACTCCATTCGGTGCTTAAAAAGTCACAGAATCTCTGCCTGTTGGTAATGGATGGCTCCGTATTTCCTTCCCTTGGAGACCATCTTATAAACAAGAAGTAGTCATAAGGGGCATAAAAATAATTAATGGACTTGACTGAGCTATTAGTACTATGTTACTAACCAGATGAGGTATCAATCTATTTTAATTTGCTAATTTCACATTTGTGTTTTACCTAATAGCTAAAATGAATAAATCATTTTGACTCTGTTTATATTTTATGTTTTTAAATTTTGTGGGTGTGTATGTCTTAAGATTTATTTTCTATAAGTTTTCATAGAATACCTGGAAAGCTTTCTAAATGGAATAATGGAAAGGTGAGATTTCCCAGATGGTAACTACTGGATTGCTCACTGAGCAAATATAACATGTGCCACTGCCTGAGTCCACATACTCAGGACATCACATAAGAATAGGAGAACTGGGGCACCTGGGTGGCTCAGTCGGTTTAGCCTCCACCTCTTGATTTCAGCTCAGGTCATAATTGCACAGTTCGTGTGTTCAAGCCCTGCATTAGGCTCCATGCTGACACTGTAGAGACGGCTTGGGATTCTCTCTCTCCCTCTCTCTGCCCCTCCTCTGCATGCATCTGATCTTTCTCTCAAGATAAATAAACTAACTCAAAAAAAAAAATAGAACAAGAACAGAAAAATATAAGGCTAAACACTATATTTGAACCCCCAAATCACAAAGAATCCAGGTTTGGCTAAGTACATCTACAATAATTACTAGTGGTTGATAATTCAAGCCTTCTATCTGTTAGGTGATAGAAAAGAAGCAAAGAAAAGTATTGCTTTAAATATTAAAATATAGTTTTATTAAAATATATTATTAAAATATTAAAAGTAGATTTGGTGAGGGTTTTCTTGGGTCTTTCATGATTTTGTTTTTGTTTAGTTGAAAGAGGAAGGTGGTCACCTGTGTGGGTCAGTTGGTTAAGCTTCTGACTTTGGCTTGATCTAGCCATTTGTGAGTTCGAGCCCCACACATTGGGTCGATGTTGACAGCTCAGAGCCTGGAGCCTACTTCAGATTCTATGTCTACCTCTCTCTCGGCCCCTCCCCTCTTCATGCTCTCTCTCAAAATAAACAAACATTTAAAAATATTTTTAAAAAAGATGAAGAGTAGACAGATTTTTTTTCACCTGAATTTTTCTGCATCTCTATCCCTGACTTGATCTCAGAATCAGCTCTAAGGAATCTCTATGAGATTCATTTTTCATTCTCAATGAATATTGAGTTAGAACTATAGGAGAACTATAGGAGAGAATATTGAGTTAGAACTAAGAACTAACACAGTGATCGGGGCTCTTCAATTTCCTTTGATTTGATTCAGCTGGACATATCTAAGCACCATGATATGGCGAAGGAAATGGAGAAAATGAACGAGAACACCGCCAGTTCAGTGCTGGTTCAGGTTCTGACAGAAAACCAGGAAATTGAGAAAGAACAAATCCTAAAACGGATGAAAGAAGCACAGTCTACCAGACTAACACTGAGCAGCAAGCATAAAGACGACAAGGTGCAAAGGGAGACTGAGGTCTCCTAGAAAAAACAGGGCCTGGGTTCTTCACTAAGGAAACAGTAGGACTCAGGAGGCCAGAGCAGCAATAGGTAAACTAAATGCAAAGGGCCAAATTCAACCACTCATATTTGGGTTGCTTTTGTTGGAGCTTACTGAGGTATAATTGACAAAATCTTAAGTTATTTAAAAGCATGCAATTTCGTAATTTGACACACGTACACATTGTGAGAGAATTCCCACCATCAGGTTAATTAACACATCACCAGCCACATTTACTTTTTTATGAGAACACTTTAAGTTTTAGATTCTTGGCAAAGTTTACCTATAATCACCACTAGATCCTCGGACCTTAATTGTAACATAAAGTAGCTCTCTCTGTTTCCCTCACCCCCGGGGCCCCTCTCAACAACCATTCTATCCAGTTATAGGAGTTTGCTGTACTTTTTTATTCTACTGTTAGTTTGCAACCTTCTTGGGGGCACCCCAGGGGTACTGGCTCCCCTAAGTAAAGAGCAGGGAGAGACCAAAGAACGGGGCCACTCCAAACCAGTAGGCAATTGGATTAGTAAACACTGGAACTTATGAGGCTTGCCTGTACAGACAGAAACATGAGACCTCCACACCTGCCTAACAAATTACAAAGTTTGTAGAGAGGCCTTACCTGGGTTTAGTCACACGTCCATCCAGAGAGCCTCAACACCCATCACTGTCTCAAGACTGTGTCGTTGGGGCAGCGTCTAGCAGCAAGGAAGGCAAGTGGAACTCACATTCCCCCAAGGGGGAAGAGACTCCCAACTTCCGGGATCTCAGCTCTCTGGGCAGTGGGCGGTGGTCTTCTCCTCTCCATGAGGTCTCACCACACGCCACAGGCCCTGACGACTCTTACAGTCTCACGCCCCGCCATGCGTGGCCCGCGAGGAATTTAACTAGCACGGAGGTAGAGCCATTGGCAGTCATCTGGATTCATTGGAGGCAAATGCAAGAGAAAGCACAGGTTTAAACAATGATTACCAAAATCAGTAACACCTTTTTCCACTAGGAGTTCTCCAAAATCAAATGACCTCGGGCATTATTACTGCCTGGCTTAGACACCTGTGCCATTATCCAACCAGAATGTTGTGTATTAATGCCGAGGAGTCCGCTGATGTATCATCTTTATTAAGTTACAGTATTCCGTAAGTGTTTCACTTGTGTCTTCATGTGATTTAAATGTTCAGTAGAGGGGCACCTGGGTGGCTCAGTCGGTTAAGCCTCCGACTTCAGCTCAGGTCAGATCTCACGTTTGTGGGTTAGAGCCCCGCTTCAGGCTCTGTGCTGACAGCTAGCTCAGAGCCTGGAGCCTGCTTCCAGTTCTGTGTCTCCTCCTCTCTCTGCCCCTCCACCTCTCATGTTCTGTCTCTCTCTGTATCAAAAATAAATAAAACATTAAAAATAAATAAATAAATGTTCAGTAGAATTCATCAGTGAATCCATGTGGTTCTGACATTTTCATTGTTAGGAAGTTTTTGATTAATGACTCAATCTTTTCATAAGTAATTGGTCTGTTCAGGTTTTCTATTTCTTCATGATTCCGTCTTGGTAGATTGTGTGTTTCTAGGAATTTACTCATTTCTTTTAGGTTATCTACTTGTTGGGTTATAATTATTCCTAGTAGTTTCTTATGGTCTTTTAGTATTTGTTAGTTTAATGACTCTTCATTCATTTCTGACTTTATGTGAGTCTTATTTTTTTCTTAGTCTAGCTAATGGTTTGTCAATTTATCTTTTCAAAGAAAGAAGTTTTTGGTTTTACAGATTCCCTTCCTACTGTCTTTTTAGTCTCTATTTAATTTACTCTGATCTTTGTTATTTCCATTCTCCTGCTAACTTTTGGCTTTTTGTTTTTGTTCCTTGATGTATAAACTTGGATTGAGACCTTTTTTTTTCCTTGTAAAGCATACAATTAGACTTCTTTTAAGAAAAGAATGAAAAATGGCATTTTTGCCTGCTTTTTCTGTCCACACTGAGCCTTGGGGGAAATCTCCACGGAGTGTTTTAATGCCAATTAAGAACTGTTTATTTGCTACAATGTGTGGTGTTTTGTGCATGAAGCTCCAGGGCAGTGGCTTTCAGAGCAGAGTTTTTGGGGGCCCATCCTCAGGTGGCAGTCTTAAAGTTAGGGTGCAGGTATATAGTCCAAATCCTTTGCTCCTTGGAGCGAAGCCAGGAATTAGATGTTCCTTCCTGAGTGTATTCCGCGGGTGAGATTTATAGGGAAAGTGTCTTCAGCCTCTCCCTACCCATGTTGATGTGGGTATTTTCTCATTTGCCAGATGTGTAAGAATCACTTGTGTAGTTTCTGGATTTACCTCAGAGGAAATTGCTGCGTGGGTAGCTGCACATTCAACACATCCATGAGAAGAAAGAAGTTCAGGAGCCCCTATGTTACCTTCTTGGTGCCTCACCCCATGCCCATTTGTCTGCATGTTTTCTATGGCTGCTTTCATGCAACAACCTCAGAACTGAATAAAGTAGCGACCCAGAGAACGTATGGCCCACAAAGCTGAAAACATTAATCATGTGACCCTTCACAGAAAAGGTTTGCTGATCTCTGGACTACACTACTTCAAGAAGACGGGAAGAATACCACAACAAAAGCATATGCATAATCATAACACATTAGAGGCCAGAGAGAAAAGTTATCTGCTCTAAGCAAGATAGCCTGAAAGTAAGGCGTGGGGGAAGGGGAGTGTCAGGTTGGAAACTTCATGTTATAATTATAGTCTCTTAATTACCAGATCAACGAATGTTCAGTTTGTTCTGTAAGGAAAAAGCAAGAAGTTAAAAGGATCTTTTACTAGTATTATGAAGGTGTGATTCTGACTTAGCAGCTGTATATTCAGTGAACTAAACTGGAAATCTCCAGGAATATTACCTTCAGGATGCATCATAGAGACAACTGGAAATAGACCAACTCAGGTAAAACCTAGTATTCCCTTATATCTCATTCCAGTTCAAAGATCGCTGCTTTTCCCTAAAAGCGAGCCATTTAGATCTTAGTCCAAGAATTTGTCCTTTCATACCCTGTTTTTGGTTTTTTTTGTTTTTGTTTTTGTTTTTACTTTTTCCTTCTCAACTTACTGAGCCTAGCGTTGCCAGTTGGGATCAATTCTTAAAGCTTGAGAAGGAGACATCTGTTGCTAAAGCTGGATTCACCGCTCAGCAAGCAGCTGTAAGTTAATAATGGAACCCTATCACTGAATAATAACTGTTACTTTCCTCTGAATGTCCCTGAAGCATTATTAAGGGTGGCACTTACAGCCCCTTATATGCAATTTACCTCTGGAAAAGGTCATCTGCAAGTACAGTACTTAAAAATCTGCCACAAGGAGCTGTGAGATTACATGCTAAACCATTCATTACCCATCACAAGACCTACATCAAACAAGTCTCATTTTAAATGTAGCCACTTTCTCTTAAAAATGACAGTGGAATGTTCTTTGGAACATGCTTATTCTCAGCTGAAAACATCCTGTCTCTCTCAGTTTTCTGAAAGTTTGGAGCATTGCTAGGGCTGAGAAGGAATGACATCAAATTAAATGTTGAACCAGGTGAGGTTTGCCTTTGATGAGACGCACTGCTCTTTTCTGGGACCTGAAAGATGGCAAGGGCCACCATGCTTCCATCAAGCTATCCAGAAACCCCCCCTTAACCACACTCTAGCTTTCTGCTCTCAATGGTATCTTATTCTTTGGACCTTACCCAATTTCTGCCTCCTCCTCAAATCTACATATCAAGGAAGTTCCTGGTTTCAATGGTGGATTAAAAACACAAATATAGTATTATACCCTCTGTATTAGTCAGGTTGAGCTGTTACAACAAAAATATCATAGAATATGTGGTTTCACAGCAGAACATTATTTCTCATGGTTCTGGAGGGTGGGAGGTCCAAGACCAAGGTTCCAGTAGATTCAGTTCTCAGTGAGGGTTTGGTTTCTGGTTGCAGTCAGTAACCTTCTGACTGTATCCTCACAACATGGAGAGAAAGGACAAAAAGATGGCTCTAGTTTTTCTTCTTTAATTAAGGACACTAATTTCATTATGAGGCACCAATCTATGCTCTCCTCTAAACCCAGATATTTCCCAAAGACCTCATCTTCAAATATCATCATAATGAGAACTAAGGTTTCAACATATTAATTTAAGGGTGACGCAAACATTCTGTCCTTAGTCCTCAGTATTCATGTCCTCACATGAAATATGCATTCATTCCTTCCCAACAGCCTAACTTCTTAACACCAATTCTAAAGTCTAAAGTTTCCTCTAATATAAACTAGCTACAAGTGAGACTCAAGGTACAGTTGATTCTGAGTCAAAATTCCTCCAGCTGTGAACCTGCAAAACCAGACGAGTTATGTGCATTCAAGATATAATAATGGTTTGTGTATACAATGGAATACTGCTTGGCAATTAGAAAGAATGAAACCCTGCCATTTGCAACAATGTGGATGGAACTGGGGGGTATTATGCTAAGTGAAATAAGTCAGCCAGAGAAAGACAGATATCATATGTTTTCACTCATATGTGGAACTTCAGAAACTGAACAGAGGACCGTGGGGGAAGGGAAGAGGAAAAAACAGTTTCAAACAGAGAGGGAGGCAAACCATAAGAGACTCTTAAATACAGAGAACAAACTGAGAGTTGATGGAGGGTTAGGTAGGAGAGGGGGAAATGGGTGATGGAGATTGAGGAGGGCTTCTGAGGATTTCCCCAAGATAAAGTTGAACGGCTCCAGCTTCTTCAGTGTTTATCAAAATACGGAAGAAAAAAGTAGACGTCATCGTTTCAGTGGCAAACCTGACCCTTGCAGGCTGAGGGAGTGAAAGCACATATGGATGGGGGCTCCGGGGGCCCCCCCAGGGCCCGGGAGCGGTGGCCACAGCCCCCAACTCATCTCCCAGGGGCGGCTGTGTGGGCATAGGTACAGGACAAACGCTAGGGGAGGCGGGGCCACCCGAGAGCGAATCGCGGGGACCCTATGGTGACCATGCAGGATGGACCTCGGCCAGCTCCATCCCAGTCACCTTCCTGACAGGAAACCGCCGGTGGACTAGACTTCGGCCGTTTACCGCAGAACCTAACCAGGCACGTTTCTCCCTTCTGTGTGTTCAAGTGTTCTCCTGGTCTTGTGTTTTTATCTATTTTAAAAATGCACTGAGTTCAGGTTAAAAACCAACCACCAAAATCGATCCCAACACAACCTAACATCCAGAGGAGGAGCGCCAGGCTGGCCCAACATGACTCCTGGGGGCCCCATGAGCCTCAAATCCCTTCTCAGTACTGAACAGTGGGCTGATTCTTTTTTTTTTTTACAATAAAAAAAGCTGAGTTGGGATGAGCACAGGGTGTTGTATACAAGCAACGAATCACAGGAATCTACCTACAAAACCAAGAGCACACTGTATACACTGTATATTAGCTAACTTGACAATAAAGTTTTTAAAATACAATGATGAGACAGGCAAAGGATAGTCGTTTTCATTCTAAAGAGGAGAAACTGGAAGACAGAGGGTATGATGGGTACCAAGCAAGTACAAAACCTAGCAAGAAAAATGCCATTAGATCTTAAGGGTTGAGAATAAACCTGTTTGGTTCAATTATCTGCCTTTCAGACCCTACAGGGCTACAGCCCCACTTCTGTGGCTCTGCTCAGTAGGAATTACATCCCCCTAGCCCCCTACCACAAGGCTCCAGAAGACCACTATCTGACCTGTTGAAACTGAGGCAAAGCCCTCCCACTTTGAAACCAAGGAGGAATTTCTGATAATCTCTGAATTGCTTCTTGGGTCATTCTTCCCCTGTCTTGATTCACTGGCCTATTCATAAGCAGATAGCTCTATGGCCTGGTCCTATAGGATCTCTGAAATCTGACAGCCTTTCCTCATTTTGTCCCATCTCTACCCCTCAGTCCAAACCAACAGTGTTTCCACTAGTGAGGGGGATTAGATATGGTTCACAACCATAATCATCTCCTTATCATAATGTTGCTCAGCCATACCCTTAGCATTCCCTTCAGAACAAGCTTCTCAAGTGTTACAATATGGATAAGCTGAAAATTTTCTAAATCTTTAAGTTCTGAATTTGTTTCATTTAATAAGTCCTTCTTCAATGTATTTCTTCTCAAATTTCACTATACACAGTCAGGAGGAAGCAAGGTACTCCCTCAACATTTTGCTTAGTCTCAACACCCAATTTCTTCCTCATTTTATGTTCCACAGAGCACTAGAATACAGTTCAGCCGAGCTATTTGCCACTTTATGACATGGATCTCTTTTTCTTCGTTTTCCAATAACACATTCCTTATTCACCTTGAGTCCTCAGCAAAATCACCCTTCATATTTATAGTTCCAGCATGCACCTCAAATTCATCACTTACTTCTACACCTGCCTCTACATTTTTAGGTATTTGTTACAACAGCACTCCACTTCTCAGTACTAAAGTCCATGAATCTGTTTGGCCTGCTATAATAAAATACCATAGATGAGGTGGCTTAAACAGAATAAATACATTCATTTCTCACAGTTCTGGAGGATAAGAAGTCCAAGACCAGGTTCTGACAGATTTGGTTCCTGATGACAACCCTCCTCCTGGTTTTCTGTGTCCTCACATAACAAAGAAAGAGAAATCAGAATTTACAGCCCAGAATCCTGATCCCTGTTGCCCAGTCCACTTTCTTGATCCTTTGGTGTTGGACCTTTTAGTTTCTCCTCATTTTTTTCATTAGTAAAATCTTCATTTTGTCCATGATGGTTTTGGTTGTTATCTGTCCACCTTCAATGTTTGCTGTCCTATGACTTTGATTCTGCACTTCGTGTTTATTGCTTATATATGATAGCAGCAAGATACTAGAGTGAGGAGGCAGCATGGTGTGTGGGAGACAGAGTGCAAAAGAGAACAAAGGCAGAGATCTAGCATGTATTGAGTCTTAACTAAATACTTATAGTTAAATAACATTATTTTTTAATTCTTAAAATAACTTTGAAAGGGAGTCATTATTATTTTCCCCAGTTTACAGATGAGGAAACCGGTCCTAGTTGCTTTTTTAATTGTGTGTGTGTGTGTGTGTGTGTGTGTGTGTGTATTTAGTTACATGTGAAAAGATCAAAGAGGGTTCTAAGCAAAGGCAATTCATTTCAAGAGACACGACTTAAAGGCTAATTTAACACATTTACGGTTGCATACAATTGTAGCGCAGGTCTTGAAGGGATGAAATCAGAGCAGGTGGGAAATACATAGCTTGTGTTGTTTTGCAAATTTGCTTGTGGCTTCATTCTTCTCCTCTACAGACTTTCCCATTACTACTCTCCCATCCTGGATGCACCCAACAGCCCTGGCCATCCTGGGTTCCCCACACACTCCAGACATGCTCTTTCTCAGGAGTTTTGCACTTGCTGCTTCCCCTGCTTGGAGTGCCTTTCCCCCAGTGGCTCCCTCTTGCACCTGCTTCAGGTCTTTGCTCCAACATCCGCTCAGTGATAACTACTCAACCTAAAATTCCCCACCACTGTTCTCCTTATCCTCCTTGCTTCTTTTCTTCTGCAATGATTTGATAGGCTAAAGGTTTTATTTATTTGTTTACTCTCGTCTTCCAACTAGAATGAGAATCCCACAGGACAGAAGGTCTTTTCTGTTTGTTTGCTCTCTGTACCTAGATCATTTCCTAAACCATAGTAGATGTTCAGTTGATATTTGCCAGATGAAATAAATGAATAAAGTTTAGGGAAAGTTGACTTAGACAAGGTTCTAAGTTCAAAGTTAACCAGATT
>NC_043702.1:94002343-94081713 GCF_006229205.1 Suricata suricatta | reverse complement strand
AATGGGACAACAACATACTGTTTAATGAGTTATTGTGGCTAAAGTCTCACTCTGAAAATTACTTGTCATGGCAACAGGCAAGCGTCACCCCTAAAGCCAGCAGCCTGAAGCAGATAGATTGTTTCAATTACCTAATTTTCACAATGAATGAACCCTGCTTATAGGAAATCCATAGGTGGCTGGCAGTGGCAAATGGTGGCTATGACATGTTGGGAACTGGTAGATTTACATTCCCTCTCAAAATATAGAACCAGATTGTAATTTTCTCTATATATTCACAGAAGTCAAAGAGAAAGAGTAGGAGGTACTTATAAAACATCCCTTTTGTCTAGATCTCCAATGTGCATATTCTTTCCAAATGTCCTCTCTTCTGTCTAGTTCAGACAATGTTGCATGTAGGTGTGGGCCCTTTTGTGGTCTCACTGTCTAAGTGCACCACCCTCTCCCTACTGTGCCTTACAGTGCTTTGGAGGTGTTAACATATATGGCCAGCAGATGTCCCCAAGAACTTTGCCCTCAATGGAAAGTGCCATCACACAAGGTAGATTTCCTATCAAATGCATGGTAAAATTGTGTAGTAAGTTTGCTGCTAAAGAAGAAATTCAACTACCCTACATTTGAATTATCTTTCTTCTCAGTGTCTTCTCCCAACATTTTAAGGCCAGTTTTCCAGAGCACTTCTAGGGAGGACAAAGAGATAGTATTAATTTCCTACCCCACCCAGATAAATGTCCTTGGTTCTGATAAAACCAGGAAGGATGTAGTAGGCCTTGTGATTGGTGCATTCCCCTTCTCCAATTTACCCTCAGAAGTGTGTGCCTCACCAACATGGTCCTTCTTCACTCCTTCCCACCTCTCCTTTGGTTCCAGTTTTATCTCCCCTTTTCCCACCCCAGTTCCCATTACCTACTCTCACCAACTCCGACATATTGTTTGTGATTTTCTAGGAAGGACATTCATTGTAAACCAAGATGTCTACCAACAAACTTGACTCTCCCAAAATAATAGACATTTATGGTAGGTACCAAGAGCATTTGTGTGTTATACCTTTTTTTTTTTTTTGGTTTGTTTGTTTTGTAACTAATGAGAATAAGGCACAGAGCCATCATTTTGTTGCAGAAATAGTCACACTGTGTGTAATCAATCTCTCCAACCAAACCTAGTTTTTAACATGATTCTCAGTCCTGAAGAATATTGCCACCTACCCACCTTACATTTTTATTTACATTTTCCTTGTCTTCAGAGCTTGACTATAGTAAAAAAAAAAAAATTTCACTCCCTGTACTGATTTTTTTCTCCTAATAATCACATCTCCTTTTCCATGCATATTAAGAGAAAGAGGAGAAGGAGAAGGAAAAGATGAGAAGGAGAATTTTATTTCATTGTAATCTCTTTTTTGGCGGTGCAGACATTCATTGAGCTAATTTGTTTTCCAAATAATGTTTGCTGAATCCCTAAAATGAACAGGGATGTGGGCTTTCAATTATGCATCAGTTCCATATACTTGTTTGGCAAAGTTTAGTTTACAAAGCAAGACTCAGAAATGATTTTCTTTTTAGTAAAAGAAAACTTAAGAAAAAGGTTTTCCAAAGTCTGTTGGATGGTGTACACTGTCTGCATCTTCAGATAATCTAGAGCCATATTTTTCCTCACAAGGCTCTGGTGACAGATGAGAGAAGTTATAATCATCAGTGTTTTAAATTCTGGCCTTAGGAGAATTTCTGATCCCTTTTCTCTTTTCAATCTTTGTTCAAAGAACATCTGTCTTTAGTTCAATAGTTTAAACTCTAATGACCAAATCAGTAAATGTTTATTTTGCAAATTGGCAAAAAGGAAGGCAGAAGCAAGCTCAACCTGAAACTAATATTTTGTTTACAGTGATAGAAAATACCATCAGATGAATTAGAGCCAGAGAGCTCTTTTCTAACAGAAAAAAACATTCATTAATAAGAAGTGGAGGATTATTTTGTTTAAAAAGCAAAAAATGTATTGAAGTAGCATTTTTAAATGTTCTGTATCATTGCCTTTTACCTCATGATGCATTAAGGTGATGATGAATTCTTTGTAACAGAGTTGGTATATTCAGAGCTGTAGGTATTAAACACACTGCAGGGCTTGCACAATACTTGAAGAATAAATGTAATTGGGATCTTCTAGAAGTTTAACTTTGAGTGAGAAGTATGGAAAATAAAAGGTAAAACAATTTATGGTTTCACAAAATTTAGAATTAGGACTAAAGATTCTAGAATCAGGACTAAAAATCCTCCCATTCTAATGTGACATTTTTTGTTTTGTTTCTATTTGTTTTCCCAACATCTGCAAGCAATTCTCAGACCCCAGCTGGGTGTCCTATAATTCAACTCAATTCTGGCACTATCTACCCAGGGATTCCACAGATTAAGGGTTCACGTCTCACAAGACTACCCTCCATTTCTGATGCCAGTCCCAAACGCAGGTGTTACTTGTGCTTCTGAGCACCTGGCTATAAGTCAGAGGTGCCTACCACTCATTCCTTGAGTTCAATTAATTTGCTAACGCGGCTCACATAACTCAGAGAAACACTATATTTGTTCACTAAATTACCAATCTATTACAAAGGATATCCTTAAAAAAAAAAAAACCATGAATTAATAGCCAGATGAAGAGATACATAGGATAAGATCTTGAGCGAAAGAGCTTCTGTCCTTGTGGAGTATGAGGCCTGGCATGATGGCAAATAGAAAGATTCTATTTCCCCAACATGGAAGCTCTCCAAAACCAGTCTTTTGGACTTTTATACAGATTTCATTACATAAAATTGATTGACTCAAACTTCATCCCCTGTCTGAGAAAATCAGGGGAGGGGACTGAAATTCCACCCATCTATTCCTGGTTGGTTTTCCTGGAAACCAGCACCCTTCCTTAGGTACCTTATGAAAGTCATCTCATTAATATAAACCCAATAATCATGGAAAGGGGCATGTGGTGAAGAACACGCTCATTTCATCTTTATGGCTTTAAAGCCATTTCAGGAAGTGAAGACAAGAGACTAAATATTAACAAAAGCTGCTGCCATTCCTCTTATAATTCCAAGATTTGGCAACTATGAGTCAGGAACAATGGATGAAGACCAAATATACATGAGTTACATAGTATCTTCATCTTAATGATCAAATATGTGTTTATTATAAGTCACAATAGCACAAAGACTTTGTGAAAAAGGGATTTCTCTTGATTTTTCCTAACACCAGTGGTTAAGAGGAATGTTAGGTAAATGTACAGTTGATATATCCATCAGGCTTTATTTATAACTTTATTCCCAAAGTGTATCATTTATATTCTTAAGTTTCATGACTTTGAGAAACATAACTTCTTATAAATTGCAATAACCATATTTTCAATGCAGATGAATTTACAAATATGTTTACTTGGACTTCCTACTAATATATGCCAAGAAGTTGAGTGGCATGGCTTGACTCTGGTGGTGCTATATGTTAAGAGTTACAGTTATTCCTCAAAGGGGTCTATCAGAATACCATAGCTGAGAGGAACCTGGGTGGCTCAGTCAGTTAAGCATCTGACTTTGACTCAGGTTACGATCTTGTGGTTCATGGGTTTGAACCAGGCATCTGCACTGTTCTCTTTGCCCCTCCCCCACTCACATTTTCACTCTTCCTCAAAATAAATAAATAAACCTTAAAAAATGTTTTAAAAAAAGAAACTACACTTTAAAATATAAAGATTTTAAAGAATTCCATTTTCATTTTATTTTACTATATTTTGCTTTATTTTATTTTATTTTATTTATTTTACTTTATTTTATTTTATTTTTGAAAGAGAGAGAATGAGCAGGTGAGCGGGTCTGAGGGAGAGAAGAGAGAGACAGAGAGAGAGAGAGAGAGAGAATCCTAATCCGGCTCTGTGCTAAGCCTGATGCAGGGCTATTTCCTATGTTCCTAGGATCCTGACCTGAGCCGAAACCAACAGTCAGAGGCTAATGGACTGAGCCATCCAAATGCCCCAAAGAGCTCCATTTAAACAGGCTTTGATTAAGGACTCAGACCACCAGGTAGGGACAGTTAGATATCAGATTTTGAGCAATCAGTATGAAGTCAGATTCCAAGGGTTCAGCTTGGATCAAGAAAGGAAGCAAAAGCCCAACACAAAGGGTGTAGGTGGCATGCCCACCAAAACTAGCACAGAGGAAGCAGTCATAAAAGGACACAATAAGGCTGTGCCCACTGATCCAAGGGCTGAAACCAAATATCCCGTGAAGTGGTTTTAAAAATAAGGATAGATAAACTTGACAGATGGCATGAGAAGACAGTTTTTTATTCATTCAATAAATATTTATAGCACCTCTTATGTGTCAGGCACTCTGTTAGGTGCTAAGGATATAGTGATGAATAAAGCAGATTTGGTTCCTGCCTGAGTTTATAAACCAGTGGGAAGGCAGACTTTTTTTTTTTAATCATCACACATGTAAAAAATATACACTAAAAAATAGCCTTAGTCCTAAGTGCTATGAAGGGAAAATATAAGAAACAGTATGAGGGTATATTTTTATTTCAGAATCGGGAAGACTTTCTGAGAAACCAACTTTTAACTGAGACACAGAGGATTGGTAAAGGTTAGAC
Source organism: Suricata suricatta (assembly GCF_006229205.1). Taxonomy (NCBI): domain Eukaryota; kingdom Metazoa; phylum Chordata; class Mammalia; order Carnivora; family Herpestidae; genus Suricata; species Suricata suricatta. The sequence goes on along the minus strand of NC_043702.1, from coordinate 94,077,097 downwards.
AGACAGGAGAGAGGAAGAGGGTTAAGGTAGAGGTAAGGAAACAAGTGAAGGGGCTGCGAAGAGGGGAAGAGCTCACTGGATACAGGGATGTGATAGAAGTCAATCAAGACTGGAACACAGTAAGGAGGGGAGAGCAAGGAGCATGAGACCAGGCACCTGCAGGGCACTGAAGACCATGTGTTTCAGAAGGTCACTTGTTTCAGACTGTCACCTCCACTTCCTAAATTGGAACAGAAAGAAAGTAGAAGCTAAGAGAGGAGTCAGGAGGTTTCTACGTGATCAGATGAGAGCTGGTGGTGACTTGGGCTGGGGTTGGTTGGCAGGGGGTAGAGGGAAACCAGAGGGAGTCATGTTTCAACTGCCCTCCACTCTGCCAGAGAGGTGAAGCCTACCCAACCTCCACTTGGGGTCCCCCTTTGGAGCACCCATCCCAACTTCTGTCACCCAGTTCCATCCAATGGGCCTGTCCACATCACAGGAAAGAACTCATGACTACCCCAGTAGTTACCTGGATTAGTAACCCCCCAAAAGCTTTTCATAACCAAGATTCACTTGAAAACTATTTTGTTAGATTGAAAGATTCACTGCTTACAGTGAATAAAACTAGCACATTGCATGCTAATTCTTTTCCATTTGTTTGGCAGGAGATGTCTGAAATACTAGAACCAAACACACTAGAAATGACCTAACCACAGGAAAAGCAATGTTGCCAGTTTAAAATCTGCAAGAAACTCTCCATTTATTATTAATGTCACCATGGGCACGGAAGGCTTTGATATGGATGCTGGAGATACCTGCCTGCTTTCAACCAGGCATGGCAACCTCACACTCTCTTTTCCCCTGCCCCAGAGCATTTAATTCGTGGAGAAGCTTTCTCAGTGGTTTGCCCTCCAGACCATTGGCATGATAGTAGAAGCTGTAAGTGCAGAAATCAAATCATTTCAAAGGGGATGTGGGATTTGCTCCCAACACAATTTGGAAAACCACAAGGGTTAGTAGAAACAGGGCCAGAAGAGGAAACGAGGCCTTCTGGGCAAGACTGCCTGCAGGACACAGCTCATGTCATTTAAATGTGACACCCATGCTTGTCACCTAGATTTACAGTGTCTGGCTCTTTACCACACCTCGAGATGCTACCAAGTAGAAAACACTTAGGATCTTGATTCCTGTGCCCAGTTCTTGGCCAGGCACAGAATATGTATAACTGAATCACATTAACTATCACAGCTGAGTGCTTCTAGCTCCCACAAGCACATGGGACAAACAGGGTTGAGGTGGGGAAAGCCATGCCCTCTGGGTTTTGTAGGTGGCACACTATAGAATGCACAACTAGGAAAGCAGAGACACCGTACCCTCTCATCTTGCCAGCCATTCGTGCCAATAATTTCATTTAATAAGCTTCCCTTCTCAGTCTGCTAAGTCTTCCCCTCTGCCACAGGAAATATTGATTCCTATAAATCAGAGGGAAGATGAGCTCCCTTTATCAATTCCCAGTATTGGCTGTGTAGCATTCATTCATTCATTCATTCATTACTGATCCAGCAAATGTTTGAATGCCAGATACCAGGCTTCTTAGACGAGGTGCTTGACCTCTCTGAGTGCCAGAGGTCTCATTTGTACCCTGGGGGTCATATCTCCATTGCAAGATGACTTTGAGACAGCTACACAGCTCTTGGAATTGTCAGGGGAGATTCTATAGCAAATATTCTATAGCCATATTTATGCTTTTGGGAGAATAAATAGGAAGCCCTTGAAGTTCTTTGTAGGCTAGGACATAGACCTCTATTGGCCTGGTATCCCATCTCCATGACTGTGGGATGCTTTCACTTCCCCTTCTCTCTGCTGATGCTATGGTGATTCCTAATGAGTGGCCTTTGTGAGGTCAGGTGTATCTTGTTCTCACTCTGTGGGCCCCAAATTGGGCATTTTCTGTGCTCTTAAGGGAAGAGTTTCTTTGACTGACCTCTGGATTTCCTGTGAAGACACAATGCTCTGCTCTGCTGCAGCAGAGGGTCTGAAAGGTCTCAGGAACATCTTGTTATTTGAAAAGGTACCATAAAATACCAAGCAAGGCTGACCACAAAGCAATTGAGAAAAATAAAATATTCATCAGAGGACATTACTAGGAAGAAAACAGCACAGTTAATTTCATGAAACCTCCATTGTAATAGAGGAACAAAATGAATCATGCAATAGTGTTACGACTTCTGAGCCTCAAAGCCAACATAAAATAATTGAGGAAAAAAATGAAAATAAAACAAATCTATGGCGTACATATAGAGGATGCATAATTGGAAGTTAATGAATATAAAACAAATCTATGGCGTACATATAGAGGATGCATAATTGGAAGTTAATAAGGTTCAAGCAATGCAAATGCTGGCTGGAGTCCTCTTGTTTACTTAGGAAGACACAAGTACATTTTGCTCATGTTAATGCTAATACTCATATCCTGTTTACATATATTTGGTGAAAGCATTAGTGAGGTAGGAAGAAGTGAAACCTAAGAGCAAAAGGCCGGCAAAATAAGAATGGGGTTAGTTTTGCTAGCCTCAACTGCAAAATTTGGCATGTCCCATAGAATACATTTTCCTACATAAAGTGCCTAGCAAGTCAATGTTTTAAATTCTGTCTCACTGTAGGCATCATTGAGAAGAATTCCTCCCTCTGAGGGGCTGCATTGCAGAGAGTGGAGCTTGTAAAGAAAAGCTAAAAATAAAAGAGCAGATACAGCTATGGAGCACCTACTGTCTGCTATGGCCTATGACAGGCACCTAATATACACTAGGTGCTTTGAGCCACATCTGCCAATCAAAGTGAGGGACAGCAATGAAGGCAGACAGGAGGAACTGCCCAAGGGTTCAGAATCATGGGTTCTGATCCTACTTCTATGAAAATTGCTTCATAGTCTTAGGCAAGCCACACACTCTATACCTCAACCACCCCATCTACTAAATGGGAATAATAATCTTTGCTGTGCCTACTTCAGATGGTTTTTGAGAAGACCAAATAAGGTAAAGAGTACAAAACAAACATAACACAAATGCCAAGACTTTTGTTTCATTTTGCTTTACTTTGCTTTTAGATCTCTTTGAATCTGGAATAACTGATCAAAGGAATAAATAAATTCTCTAAACTTAGCGAGACATGGCCTCAGCCTATAGCTATGGGCTTTTGCAAAGGATGGGGTTGACTTTCTCCTTTTATGATTGATGTGGCCGTGACCCTTGCAGAGCTCCTCATTATTCACGCCTGGCTCTAATTACGGAGCTCCTGAAATGAAGGGCGGGTTAAGCAAGTAGTTTCGTTATTCCCCCACCCTCACCCCAGGAATCTTGGAGTCTCTCCAGACATTTAAAGAGATTGGATTGGTGGGATAAACCTCCCATTTATTTCCCAACTCCAGCAACACCCGAGCACTCCTACATCTTTGTATTTCAGAAAATAATGGTAGCCCAACCCTGTGGCTTCTGCATTTCCCCTTTTCAGTGACATCCGTGTCCACTTTCCCCTCTCATTTCAAGGACTCTAGAAGTGCATCTGTGTGATCCCGACAGGCCCTTATTAAGCAGAGATGTGAGATACAGGCCTTCAATAACCTGACATCACTGTTTGGGTAATTCAGAGGGGATGTCGTTCCCAACTTTTCACAGAACCTGAGCACTTCAGATTCCCCACAGACCTTCCTAATTACCCAGTTTGACACACTGCATGTATAAATGAAGAAACTTTGATCCAAGGAGGCTCAAAACTTGCTGGATATCTGGACCTGGAAAGTGTATCACTTACATCGCCTCTCTTTTCCTTTCAATATCAGGAGTCCTCCGCTAGGAAATGAGGAGCATAGAAAAAAGTGCATCGCTGTGGGATGCTGAGAGAAGTGGTGGAAGATTCTGGAAAACCTAGTGTTAGAAATCTGGAGACATGGATATCCATGAGGTATGAAGGAGTCCTTCCATGCTCCCCAAACAGATTCTATGAGAAACAGAAAATGAAACATACACGACCATAAAGAAAAATTTATACACTGAAGCTAACATAGTCAAAGCCTAAGAACTAAGCAATGTGATCTAGAACCCAGGGAATCAGAAAGAATTAGAAAAATAAGGCACAGCATATCAAGAGATGTCAAGATATTGTTATTTAAATACAGAACCAAAGTAGAGGTTTAGGCATTTTTTTAATTAATTTCTATTATATAACAATGTAATGTTTAAAAGCTGAAGTCTATGATAACAGAAATGTTTCAAAAAATGTAAAGGATTTTGCACACACATACAAAACTATACATATTTTCAGTAACAGTTTATTTTTATTTTTAATGAGTTATTTTTATCTCATCAAAGTAACCATTTACCTGATTACAAAATCAAATAACACAGAAAAGCTGAGGTTAAAGAACAAATCCTACCTGACCTCTCCCTTTCTTCTTCTGGAAGCAAACATTTTTGTATTTCTTAACTGTTTTTGTTTTGTTTTATTTTGGTTTTTTTAGCAATTTTCATTTCACCAATAGGCTTGGACTAATATTTCTTGATTTATCAATTAACATCATTTTTGTATCTGGCTATAGTTTGCATTTTAGGTGAACAACTAAATATTTGGTTAAATTAAATTAAGCAGACTTCCTTTCTTTTTTTTTTTTTAATGTTTACTATTTATTTTTGAGAGACAGAGCACCAGTGGAGGAGGGGCAGAGAAAGAGAGGGAGACACAGAACCCAAATCAGGCTCCAGGCTTTGAGCTGTTAGCACAGAGCCTGTGGTGGGACTCAAACTCACAAACCATGAGATCATGACCTCAGAGATCATGACCTGAGCCGAAACTGGATGCTTAACCAACTGAGCCACCCAGGGGCCCTAAGTAGACTTCCTTTCTACAGAGCTTTATCTGACTTATGAGATAGCTGAAGTATGAAACATTATATATTCACTGTTATCTCTAGGTAGAAGGTAATGGGCTTATTTATTTATATATTTATCTCTGGGCTTTGATGTTTTTTCCAAGTTTCTTATGTAGAATTCTTTTTTTTACTAGAAAAAACATGGATTAATAAAGCTTATACAGGGAGACATCTAGTTAGAAATAGTGAAATAAAGATATGTCTACCACCAAGCAAAAGCACCACAATGAGAGAGGGGGAATACTTGAGAACAAGACAGAGATGGAGAGGAGGTAAATCCATCCTCGCTGAAGTTGGAAAATATGCATAACCCATGTGTTAAGTTTTTATCAAATATGTGAAATACTCGAAAATATGGCCTGTACCTTTTTGTTCCCACATGACAGAAAAATGTCCATGTTAGATACCAAGACCTCGTATAAACCAAAGTACAATTTCTTTATTTAGGACAGCAAGCCAGGGGTTTGAGATGCTATTGGCGTTGGCACTGAAGTCTTGCTCCTCTGAGGGTCAAGAGGACAAAGGAAGAAATCACAGGAATTCTGTCTTCTTAAGTGTCCAGGTTCCAGTGTGGCTGGGGAGGTTTTCTGCTTTGCAGTTGCTTCCCATGATCAACTGAAAAGATAAAACAAAGTAAACACTTAAAGCACTCAGAAGAGAGAAAGAAATCAAAGAGAACAATGCCTAGGAATGAAAATTATGTAAAATAAATAAGATTTTATTACTTTCTCATATCAGGATTTTCTGGACAGAATGAGGAAATACTCATCATTAAATAAAGTATATGGGGCACCTGGGTAACTCAGTCAGTGAAGCATCCAACTTCGGCTCAGGTCATGATCTTGCGGTTCATGGATTTGAGCCCCGCCTCAGGCTCTGTGGTGTCTGTGCTGACAGCTCAGAGCCTGGAATCTGCTTCAGATTCTGTGTCTCCCTCTCTCTGCCCCTCCCCTGTTCATGTTCTGTCTTTCTGTCTCTCTCTCAGAAGTAAATAAACATTAAAAGTTTTAAAGAAAACCTAGAATGAGGAAGTACAGAGCCATCAAGGGTTCATGGCTGGTACAACAGATTAGTATTCATTCTTGCCCATCTTCCACCTGTGTAGTGTGCTGCCCCTTTTCATTAATGCAGAATTTGACCACACAACTTCCTTTGCTCAGTGTAATGTTAGCAAAATTGACATAACCTGGGGTTTCTAATGAGACTGCAAGATTGGGCATATTCTCTCTAGGCTTCGCCACTGCTATCAAAAGGTGTCAGATAATTATATCGTCTATCACAGAGCCCCCGAAGTAAATAAAATGGGTGCTTAGAGACTAAAATGATAAGCCATAGACAGAATAAAATATTGGCAAAACATTGACTATACAAAGAACTCTTAACCTTCAATAATAAAAAAATAATAATAATTCCATTTTAACATGAGCAGAAGATTTGAACAAATGCAGGAGGATACACAGATGGCAAATAAGCACATAAAAATTTTCAACATCATTTATCATTAAGAAATTGAAAATTAAAATGCAAACCTGCATATAATTATTAGAATAGCTAAATACAAAACAAAGAACCATATGAAATGTTGGCAGGGATATAAAGTACTAGGAACTCTCATAAATTGCTGGTAGGTATGTAAAATGCTACAGTCCCTTTGGAAAAAGTATGGCAGATTCTTACGAAGATAATTATAGTCTTGCTATATAATTCTGCAGTTGTGCTCTTAGTTGTTTATCCAAATGAGCTGAAAACAGGTTGACACAAAAACCTAAACACAAAAGATTATAGCAGTTTTGTTTATACTCACCTGCAAGTGGAAACAACCAATATATCCTTCAATAGGTGAATATATAAACAAGCCATGGTACACTTACTATTCAGTGATAAAAAGAAACAAACTTCCTGGCAACAAAGACATAGAGGGCACATAAATGCATATTGCTAAGGGAAAGAGGCCAGGCAGAAAAGGCTACTTACTATAGGATTCCAGTTATATGACATTCTAGAAAAGGCAAAACTAATATAGGGACAATGAAATGTTCAGTTGTGGCTTGGGGTTTAGAAGAAGGGAGAAAGGAATAAATAAGTGAAACAGAGCATTTTTAGGGTGGTGAAAATATTCTGTATTATACTGTAATGACAGCACATAACAGTATGCATTTATCAAAATCCATAAACCTTTACAACACAAAAAAAGGAATCTTAATTAAAGCAAATTTTAACAATTCATTGAGGTGGTTGGGGAATCTGAAGAAACAATGCAGACCATGATAAGAGAATCTAATTGCATTAAAAATACATGAAACAAACTTCTTGAAAAGGTTTAAGGGGAAATGTGTTCACCAAAGTAAATTTGGAAATGAATAGAGTGTAAGACTAAAGGCAAAAGGAACTGAACCTCAGCACTATACTTTAGTTACCTTGTGTCCCACAGGTATGGACTATTAATTCTGAGTTGGCTGCGCATGTCCACGGGAAATGAACATCAAAGAGATGGTGGGTGGTGGGAGGCAGATTTCTTACTTTTGGAGTAGAAGGTTATCTATCAGCCAAGGGAACTAGCTAGCATGACCTGTGTGGTAATGGATTCAAGTTGGAGACCTCCATAAAAATTAAGGTTTAACCTAAGATATACTTCATCACATTTAAAAATATTTACATATCTATGAATAAATATTTGGTTAGTATACACACATGTATTTTTGCCTTGTCAGGTGAAAGGGCCTACAAGAAATGTCACCACAGTAGAAATGAGCACACCTAGTACCCAGATCATGGTTCCTAAAACCATTTTCCAAGAAGGGACCGGGGCATATCGGAGAAATGGCAGATTCTAGCACTAGGCAGGAAATATAGAAGATGAGCCTGGACATCTTACAACCCAGAAAGAAGGAAGAGCTCAAAGAAAAAAACAAAAAACTAATAATACACAAGCACCCTCATGGGAATATCTCAAGGAGGCACAATAGACAGGTGAAAGAGCTCCCAACAGCCAAAGCTGTAACAATTTAAGCAACAGTGAAAATGGCACTTTATTTCTTTGACTCCTTCTCCAGAATCAATAACCTCAATCTAATCATAACACACACACACACACACACACACACACACACACACACAGACAATTTCCAGCAGAAGCGCATCCTATAATATACCTGATCAGAACTCCTGAAAACCTTCAAGGTCACTGAAGCTAGGGGAAGTTAAGAAACTGTCAGAGTCAAAGCCTAAAGAGACAGGACAACTTAATGTAATATAGTATCTCAGATAGGACCCTCCAAGACAAAGTGGACCCTCGGTAAAAACTAAGGAAATGTGAATAAGTTATGAATTTCAGTTAATAATAATGTATCAATGTTGCTTCATTAATTATAACAAATGTAGTATACTAATGTAGGATATTTAAAACAGGAGGAACTATGTGGGGAGTGGTATATGGGCTCAGTACTATTTCTGTAAATCTAAAATTGCTCTAAAAAAATAAAATGTATTGATAAAAATAAAACCTAAAAACATGACACAGATCTGACTCTGAATCTAAGTCAGGAACCAAGTCCAGCCAGACCCACAGCTGAATACAGACCTTCCACCCTAAGTGGAAGTCCAGGCCTAAATGACCTGACTCAAAGCTAGAAAGGACATTCTGAAAATTATTGGAATTCCTGAAATAGAGGACATGCAGCCTCAACCTTACTAAATGTTGTCAAATTGCTCCCCAAAATGGTTCTACTGTTTTAACTCCCACCAAGCGCATGAGTTTTTATCTACTTCCATCACTGTTACCATTTGGCAACACAAATATTTCAATTTTTACTAATTGAACCAAAGAAGTATTTATTTCCATGAATTTATATGTTGCTGATCCCTAGTAAAGATTGACATCTTTTATCAATAAATAGTTCCTTAGGCATTTCAACAGCTAAGGGTTTTTAAAATATGACTTCAGGGGTGCCTGGAAGGCTGTGGGTTGAGCGTCTGACTTCAGCTCAGGTCGTGATCTCTTAGTCAGTGAGTTCGAGCCCTGCATCGCACTCTGTGCTGACAGCTCAGAGCCTGGAGCCTGCTTCAGATTCTGTGTGTCCCTCTCTCTCTGCTCCTCTCCTGCTTACATTCTCTCTCTCTCTCTCCCCCTCTCTCTCTCTCAAAAATAAACATTTAAAAAATGTTTTAATATGATTCCAATAATATTATTGTGAAATTAACAATACAGGTTTCCTCTACTATTGGAAAGTAGAGCATACTGATGAAAACTTTTGTAAACTGAAACAGGTTAAAGCAAAGAAGAAATTAATTACTATTAATTTATGTGGAATTTTTTGAGCATTCCTAGACCCAAAAAATAATCTCTTAGGTTTTTCTGATAGAGTGAGAACACATCTTGCTGTCAGATGCACAAAATAAATCGAGATAAAGCACAGATGCTCACACAGTTCAAAGCTCTGGCAGCCTGATGCTGAGAAGCTGAGTGTAGCTCCTAGGAAGGAGTGGGCCGGACCACTGTCACTGCTCCAGGTGCACGCTGACAACAGCTCCCTCCAAAACAAATGCTGACCGTTACTTTTGCTTTATACCTTTTTTTGTAAAAACTAAGCTAAGATGCTTTTTGGCTTTCTTTTGGTGAGAGAAAACAGGTACTAATGTAGGTTTTTGTAAAAGCAAAATAGTGTAATGCAAACTTTTGATAAGGGGGAATACCTACAATTTCTTTGTAATTCCTTAATAACTTGTCCAAGTTCAATGTTCCCTTATTTAAAATAACTTTTAAAAGTTGGTTTGCTTGGAACAGGATCCAAACAAGATCTACACATTGTTTTTAGGTGATATGTATCATAAGTCTCTTTAACATATATCTCTCGTGCTATTTAGTTTTTGAAAAAATCAAAATAGACATGTAATATTGAATAGATATTTGTTAGAATATCTGGATTTGGCTGATTAAATCCTTGTGATGTCATTTAACATTGCCTACATTCTCCATATTTTTTTCTAAACTGGGAGTGAGATCTAGAGGCCAGGTCAGATATGGGTTATTTCTTTCATTAACAATACTTTATAATGTTTCTGTACACTTCCTATTGTCTTACACCAAAAGGAAGGTAATGTCCTGTTTGTCCCTTTTAGCAATGCAAAGATTTTATTAGTGGACTCAGGTCATGACAGCCTGATCCATCTATTATAAAGTTTCTCATCTAATGTTACTTACGTAATGGTTTTAGCAACTTTTGATGACCACCATCTAGATTCATTAAGGTTTGTAAGTGTGTTTTTCTATTTCTATCATTTCTTCTTGTTTTTCACCTATGATTCTTAAAAAAAAAAACTTTCCTTCACCAATTATTTTCCTGCTCTTAAGTACAGTTAGTGCAAGAAAGACAAATGACTTTCTCATTTGAAATACAAACTAAAATGGGCACCTGGGTGGCTCAGTTGGTTACGCATCCAACCCTTGATTTCAGCTCCGGTCATGATCTCATGGTTCTTGATTTCAAGCCCTGCATCACGCTTTCTGCTGACAGTGGTGAGCCTGCTTGGGATTATCTATCTCCCCCTCTCTCTCTCTCTCTCTGACCCTCTTTTCTCTCTGTCTCAAAATAAATAAATAAACATTAAAAACAAAAGAAATACAAACTAAGAATCTGAGAGACATTGCAACTATTTCCTCTGCCCGTGGATGAGAGAAGCTGACTCAGGAAGTATAGCATGGGGATTTCTTCAGCATGCAATTCCTTTTCCAACTCAGTTAGTTGAGCACTGAATATTTCATGCCAACCCTGCTCATGTTCACCCTCTGAGTCATCCTATTGAGGGCCTTTGCCAGGGCTTCCTTTGGAGAATACCTAGACATTATCTGTGCCAAGCAGACTGTGTGGAAACCTGTGTAGCAGGAAGAGGACTGTGACATTACTGTCTCCACTGGTATAACTTATCAGGTCTGATGTCTTTGAGGCATCTCGATATCGGGAGGGACTAGAAGCAACATGTGGTAGCCCACCTGGCACAATTTCACTTTGCATGATTTCTTTCCCTGTATCTCTTAGGATATCTGTCAGAACTGATAAAATAGACATGCAACAATCTTTAAAAATCATATCAAAACATTAGTACCTTCTTTATCCTTAAGATATTTGCTTTGGTACAATACCAGGAAAAAGACCACTGAAGAACTCTTTCTAAGCCTAGAAAAGGACAAATGTCCTCCATCACCATTAATAGGAACTATCTTTTGTCAGTCCTTTGCTATATACTATTAGTATTCCAAGTGCTTGAAAATGCATCATTTAATTTTGACTTTACAAAAACCCTACAATGTTGTTTTATTTTAAAAAAAAAAAGTACAATGTCCACAGTTGTTAAGAGCATTGAGTGGTAGAACTGCTATGGTAACTTAGCTCAGTATTGTTCCAAGGTCTGCATTCTTTCCATTAATCCCACATGACCATAAATATTTATTGAATACTTTTGATGTCCAAGGCACTGTTCAAAGTGCTGAAGAAACAGAGCAATATGATGGCACCTACCCTCTACAGCTCTGCTACCTGTTACCCAAAGTGCAGTCTGAGGTCCAGCAGCAAAGACATCACCTGAAAACTTGTTACCTATGAAGTGTCTAGGATTTCATCCCAAACTTACTGACTCCAAATCTGTATTTTAAGAAACCTAGACGTTTCGTATGTGCATAAACATTATTTTTTAAGATGCAGAGATGAAAATTTTTCAATCTGGCTGTGAAAATAGCCCACAGACATTTAAAAAGAAACCTAACCACACAGACAAGCCACAGATGAGGAGACATCGAAGTGCTGCAAAGACATCAGCACTACAGGAACACATCGGAAGTAGAAAGTGTGTAGCACAGATCCTCGAAAGATGGTTTGCAGGAGGTAGAGTTCAAGCTGAGTCATGCAGAATGCTTTGACTGGCAACATGGAGAGATTATTCTGAGTAGAAAGACTGTGACAAGGAAGACATTAAGGTGAAGATATTTAAAGAAAATATGAGAACCAGGGTTGAATGCCCAGAATGGCCACTCACCAGACTCGAAGGGGCAGAAGCTCTGGTTTCATCTGTTCACCTAGGATCTTACCCACAATCTAGCACTTGGTTGGTATTCAGTAAATATTTGTTGAATGAAAGGCACTTCTAACTGCTTCTTTTAAGCAGCTTCTTTCAAAGCATTCTGCATGACTCAGCTTGAACTCTACCTCCTCCAAGCAGTCTTTCCAGGATCTGTGCTACACTTCTTACTAAAATATTTTATATGTTTTTAACTTTCCTAATAGTTATTGACGTTTTCTAAATGAGTGTGTTGGGGATGGCGTTACCTTGAAGAGAGATGTTCAGCCATTCCCATCCAGAATCTTCCTGAAAAAAAATGTAAATGCAGGATTAATTTCTTTAAGTGCTGTGCAGAGATCAGAGAACTACATAAGCATCTTATTTTGTAGATGGATATATTATATCCAATATTTAGGGATATATCCTTAGAATAGGGTCACAAATTGGAACTACTTAATGAAAGATATATAAACATTTTAAAGCTTCTAAACAGACTGCCAAATTGATTTTCAAAAATTATATTCCCTTCAGCTATAGCCTGATCTGGAAGAACTGCTTAAGGAAAAGAAGGTACAAAGAAGTAGGCTAACTGTCTGATGAATAACAGATCATTGCTTCTGTGTTGAGTTATTACCATTTTCTAAGAAATTTAATAACCACTTTACATATTTTATCTCTGATTCTTAGCACAGTCCTTAAAAGATATATTATTATTGCCATTTTACAGATAAGGAAACAAAGGCTGAGAGGTGTTTAATAGCTTTCCCTGAAGTCACAAAGCTATTAAATGTTGAAGTCAGAATTTGAAACCAGATCTCTAAGTCCCCAAGATCTGTGCTTTTGTACTATACTAAAATTCTGGCAATCTATTGCTGCAAAACAAATTACCCCAAATCCAATGGCTTGAAAGAGCCATTCTTTCTTTACATCTCCCAAGTGTGTGGCTAGGCAGTTCTTTTTCCCCACATGACATTAGCTGGGGCATTCATGTGGGGGTAAAGTATCCACATCCAAGGGAGTCCATTCACAGAACTGCAAGCCAATGCTAGTTGGAAGCTCATCTAGATCACCCACTGGGGGCCTTAGCTCTTTTCTACATGGGCCTCTGCGCTGGAATAACTGAGTCTTCTCACAGCATGAAAACTGCGTTCCAAGATAAGTATGTTGAGGCAGGAAATAGATTCTAATCTCTTATGACATGGGTCCTAAAACTGGTACAGAATCATTTCTACCATATTTAATTGTTCAGAGCAGTCACAAAACCCACCCAGATTTAAAAGGAAGATGTATAGATATAGACCCTGATACCAATGTCAAACAGTCATCTTTAATTTATCACGTTCCCTAAAATAGAATGCCAAAAATACATACATTCCAGTTATACATCACATATAATTATTCCAGAATAGTCACAGATGCTAATACCTCAAAGAAAAATATTTTTTTGCATTATAAACCCTTCCATTCCATTCCATTCTATTTTCTGTAACTGTGTACATGAATTATTTTGAGAAAACATAAAGGCATTTTCTTCAGATTTTACTATAAAGTTTCTGTTTATTTCAGAAAGTGGTCAGAGAGAATGCTGAATTATGGAAAGCATCCTTTGCACTTTTAGTTTGTCTCCTTTGCTATATGACCTGCTGACTAAGTCACCAGTAGGAAGCTGCAATTTGAGAAGCAACAACTCTCTGGATGCAAGACACAGTTTCCCGAATGATAGCAGTTAGATGAATGCTCCTGTTTCCTCAATAAAGCAATGCAAGCAGTGTGCTTCATCGCTAACTGCTGAAGAGGGCCCTGGTTTTCCCAATTACAGGATAAAATTGGCCTGGTTTCCTCGACATCTTTAAGTCTGGTTAGAATTCAAATGAAGTTCCTTCCCATTTTACAAATCCATGCAGACCTCATTCTAAGCCAACACAGGTGTGTCTGGCTTGCAGGCAACTATAAGCATTCTTGACATATTTACACTCCATTAAAAAATTTTCTTCCTCCCACATCTGTGTTGAGACCCCCCACTCATAGTTGGCTGAGTGCACTGGTTTTGGGAATCAACCAAAGCAGCACATAATCAATTTTCCCAGTTTAAACAACTATGGAAATCGAATATAATTCCCATTTATCCATCTAATTTAATGTCCACCCTCCTGATCTAAATAAACATCCCTTGGAGACACTCCCAGATATCCAGACTCTTTCTTCAGGCCCCTGCCCAGCTAAGTCTAGAAGTCCCAACTGTGAGGCCAACTCCAAAGAACAGCCACAGAGGGAATGGATGAGAGGTTATAAAATTGGTCTTTGGAGCACAGTAGAAATTTTCTTTATGAACCAATCTCCATATGAATGGCAAACAACCATACAGGATGAGTGTATGTGGGGTGTGCCTGACCAGCCTGTCATACTATAGAACGAGGTCCCTAACTTAAGGGTTATCTGCTGTTCCCAAAATTCACACAGAAAGTAAAATATTCTGAATCATATAAGCTCATTTGAAAATATACTCATAGAGGGACTGCTAGCCCCTTTGTGGAGTGGGCGCCATGCTCCTTGTTGCCAGGAAGTTACCAGAACCAACAAATGTGGATTTGGATCAAGATGGCTGGGGATGGTGCTAAGAACCCAATGGTGAGTTGGCAAGCCAGAGATCGGCCTCAGATGCCCAGATTTTGAGAGATTCTAGATATTCCAGATTCTAACCACTTCTCGCCTTCCTTATACCCACTCCACTTTGGGACATTAAATAAGATTTTAAAAACACATCCTTCTTATCAGTGCATAGTATACTAAAAACTTGGGCAAAGGCTAATCAAGTTCTCTCTCCATCACAAAGCTGTGAAAATGTATGCTGACAAATATCTTTCCAGCAACAGGAATGTGACAGAGAGCATCCTAGTGATGTTCTTTTGAGCTACTTCATGGCTTCTGTGGAGAGCAGCAACTGTTCTATAGTGTAATTCAGAGAAGAATAAAGAACTAATTCAAGCTTTGTTTTTATTTAGCTACAAAATTAAAGCAATGAAACTCATCACTTAAAGGATTTCATGTACCATTATACCTGAAGATGCACAAAGAGGTTCTTTATCACCATTGAATGCTCAAAAAAGTAATAATACACTATTTCACAATATGTAACAATAATATAATTCTTTTTATGATGGAAATGTTTGGAATCAATGAAAAATGAAAACAAAAGCACCCATATATTTGTTATTGATGTATCTGATTATAAAGTAGGGTGGTGAATGGGCACTGGGTGGCTCAGTCAGTTAAGCGTCTGACTTCACCTCAGGTCATGATCTCACAGTTCATGAGTTCAAGCCCCAAATCAGGCTTTGCACTGACAGCTCAGAGCCTGGAGCCTGCTTCAGATTATGTGTCTCCCTCATCTCCCTCTCTCTTTGCCCCTCGCCCACTCACACTCTCAAAAATAATAAATAAACATTTTTAAAAATTAAAGTAGGGTGGTATGAAAAGAGCACAAATCTACATACCTTTGACCCAGTAATTCTATTTTTTTTTACAATATATCTTTTTTTAAACCCAAGTATTACAGAAGAAAAGCCTGAGGCAAATATACATATACTAATTTATCAGGGGTACAATTCCAAGGAAGCTAGAATAGAAAAGAAGGAAATGAGATGAGCAAGGATGGAAAACAAATAAAGAGTGATATTTTACAAATCTGGCCACAGCACAGCCTTACCAAAAAGCACATCTGGTTGCTCAGTCACACCACACATCTCCCAAGAGAGCACATGAAAACACTGTATCTGGCAAGAATCCATCAAGTGAAAAAAGGGAGAATAATTATCTATCACCTCCATAATATCCCCTGTTTGGCACTAATCTGCAATAATACAGTTAGTGCCAAGCTAGCTGGAAGGTCAATGAGCAGCAACCAGCTGAAAACTATAGCCAAGCAAACCTGATGAGGCACATAAACTTGACCCAACATAATTGTAAGGAAAGACTTGCATATGTGCTTAATGGACATTATTGTAGCATTATTTTGTATAAAGAAAACAGAAAAGAGACTGAATATCCATTATTAAGGAAATGGCTAAATATATTATACTGGCATCATGGATGGATTAAAAAGAATGAGGCGTGCCTGAGTGGCTCAGTTGTTTGGGCATCCAACTTCAGCTCAGGTCATGATCTCAGTTTGTGAGTTCAAGCCTTGCATTGGGCTCTGTGCTGACAGCTCAGAGCCCAGAGCCTGCTTCGGATTCTAGGTCTCCCTCTCTCTCCCTGCCCTGCTTGTGCTCGCTCTCTTTCTCTCTCTCTTTCTCTCTAAAAAATAAACATTAAAAAAATAAAAAGAATGAAGTATATCTACTTATCAAAAATTCAGAGCTTATTAAATAAAAAAAACAAGTCATAGAATTCTTTGCATCACAATCTACCTTAATACAATAAATGTCTATAGACATTTATATCTAAATATAGATGACATAAATAGGAAATTGGTTGCTAACATACATATCAAAATGTTAGTGGTGACAACTGAAGAGAGGAGTATGGAGGACCCTCTGAATTTTAAGTTCACATTTATTCCAATTATTCTCATACAGTTTGAATTTTTTTTAGTTAGTAAAAATAGTTAAGGGAAGGAAGAAGGGAGGGAGTGAGGAAAGAGTGGTGGAGGAGGGCAGAACATACTATCGGTATCTTAATTTTGCTACGTCTGAGTTCTGGTAGGGTGACTAACTGTCCCAGCCACACCGTGTGTTTCATCCTGAGCCCTGGTCTTCCAATCTCCAACCCTAATACTTACTGTGATTTTTGAAAGCTTTCAATTTTTAGAAGTTTGGATGATATTAGTATTATAATGATGTGCATGATTGACAGAAATCCACGAAGATGAAACAGTTTGAATGACTTTAATTGAAATCTACAGATGAAAAGAATGCCCCCAACAAATCATTGTGAAAGAATGTCATGGAGAGCATCTGAGTGAAACCAAGAAAGAGAGGACAGACATATCAAACCATCTCAATTACATGTGGTCTTAGGTAGGGAGGGTCGAAAAGAACAAGGCAAGCTAATGACTGCTGGGAGAGTTGAAGAGTTTGTTGAAACAATCTAGGTAAAATATGCTCTACAAATATATCCTAAGTAATAGGAATTGAGGGAAATAAGAGCTCCCTTGAATAGTGAGGGACTGTCCTCATTTTTTCCAGTGTCTTTTAACTAGAAGGAAAAAAAAGAAAATAAATCTCTGTAACTGCTAAACGAAAGATCTTATTCTGAAGTAGGTCAGACTAAATGTGATCATTTAAGTCAATAAGACCTAGTGATGCCAACATATTCCAAGTTGCCTTATGTGTCTTCTAGATCATTAAATTTTTCAAAGGTCATTGACTTTTAAAGCAAAGATAGACCTTGAAGACTATCTTGCAAACTACTTATTTTTAAAGTGAAAAACACATAAACACAGAGAAAGGTGAAATGCAATGTCACCTACTAGTGGGTGGGGGACAAAAGACTTGGGTGTAGTCTCAAGAATTAATAGTCTTGGGGCACCGGGGTGGCTCAATCAGTTAAGTGTCTGGCTTTGGCTCAGGTCATGATCTCATGGTTTGTGGGTTTGAGCCCCATGTCGGGCTCTGTGCTGACAGCTAGCTCAGAGCCTGGAGCCTGCTTCGGATTCTGTGTCTCCCTCTCTCTCTGCCTCTCCCCTACTCGCACTGTCTCTCTCTGTCTTTCAAAAATAAATTTAAAAAAAAATTAAAAAAAAAGAATTAATAGTCTTAATTCTAACCTGACTTGTGTTACCTTAAGGAAGCTGTTTACCTTCTCTAGAGCTCTGTTTCCTCCCCTATAAAGTGAACACTTCAGTCCAGCTCTGAATGTCCTGCCATATTCCTACTGTTGTGAATTATTTCTCTAAGGGAAATAGACAATTCTTTGAGCTGTTGACAAATAATCATACCCTTCCATTTCATATATGGGCTAACTGAAGTCTAGGAACATTGAATGACTTGTCTAAGTTCTGGTAGAAAGAATTTGCATGAAGAGCTTTGAGAAATTGCATATAATTTATCTTTATTTTTTAAATGTTACACACAATCATTTTTTACACTAAAATGTAGGAAAAATACTACAAAAAACCCAATGGAATTCTTATCACCTAGAAAACATACAATAGAATTTTGGGTGAAAATATATCCCTAAATAACTCTTTCTCTCTCACTCTGTCCTCAACACCTTTCTCTCCCATTGGAGGGCATAGGTGTCAGTCAAAACTTTTGTTGTAATTTTTCATTGCCAAACATACTACTAGTACCCATCGTTTGATCACCATTGAGATATGTGAAGAAAAATCCTATAAACTGAGCTTTCTGGAGAGGAAATTTCAAAGCTTTCATTAAGATTGAAAGATACAGAAACTTAGATAGATCCAGTCTGGCCAACAAGAGCACTGTAAAGAAATCCCTGTAGGGATAGAAAAAAGCAAGACCTGGTGCTTCCAGGCACCAGGGATTGGGCTAGCAAATGGTAGTAGACACTAGAACCCACCAAACCTGGCTTTCTCCACAGTGGCTGTGGAGCCCCAGGTTGAAAAGCTGTCCAGAGTTGAATCAGTGGCAATATTCCTCTTTTACTTACCACGTGTGCTTTTTTTGAAAGAATTTGCTCCAGAGCAAGGAGAAGTGACTACAGCTAGAGATTCAGTCTTGGTCACATCAGACTCGAAGGGAATTATGGTGTATTTTAGCTGTGGATCTGACCATGTCAACCATCCAGAAAAAAGTTGCAACCCCCATTATTGGCTTTGTAACTGGTGGCTGTATCCGAAGGATTAAGTTTTAGGGTGCTTGGGTGGCTCAGTCAATAAATGTCTGACTTTTGATCTCCACTCAGGTCATGATTTCCCAGTTTGTGAGATCAAGCCCGAAGTCAGGCTCTGAACTAGAAGTGCGTAGCCTACTTGGGATTCTCTCTCTCCCTCTCTCTCCCCTTTTCTACTTTCATGTGTGCACTAGTGCTTTCTCTCTCTCTCTCTCTCAAAATAAATAAATAAACTTAAAACAATTCACAAAGGAATCAGTTTTTAGTTGCATTTGTGGACATCTTCAGCCTCAAAAGAACATGGCTATAAGTCAGAGGTAGTCTCTTAACTGACCCTGTGGGTGAGAAGAAGCACATTGATAACTTACTGAAGCCATCAAGAGAGAGGGAGCCCTCGCAAGAGGAAAAGACCTCCCAGTTGGAGGCCAACCAGAGACTTGGGTCTTTTAAGTTGAGAATTTATAAGGAAATGTGACACTTTAGTTTGAACCATAAACTCATAATATGGGTCATATTGGTCACATATATGTACATAGTCATACTTTTAAATAACTGGTATCATACTATACATGTCATCAGGCAACTTTTTCATTCAATGTTATATGGCTATAATTCTATGTCATTTAGACTGATGTCCTTATTAATAGCTGTGTACTATTCTACAATAAACATATGAACTACATCTAATTTAATTGTTTCTTTATTCATGGATGCTGAACTTGAAACTTCTTTTCTTTGATAATATTATAAGCAATGCTATAAATCATTATTAAACATTTATCTTTTGACATTTGGCTCATTATTTTCTTACAACCATTCCTGTTTCATAAAGATTTAAATTTTCTCTTTTTGGTGCCTTTTGACAAAGAGCCCTTAAGAAATATTGTACTAATTTGTACTCTACTAACAGTGCATGACAGTGTACATTTTCCTGTATTCTGTCTTCATGTTGTTACCAATCTTTTTTATATGCAAATCTAACACATGGTATGGGGAAGCTATTGTTGTTTTGTAGAATATCTTGAATAGTAAACATATTTTCTATATTTTTTGGCCATTTTTATTTATCCTATTGTAAATTACCTGTTTGTCTTTCATACATTTATTTTCCTAGGAGGATAGTAATTTTTTCTTAATAAGAGTTGCAGGTTTTTAAATATTTTATAGAAATTAATTCTGATCTACATTGCAAATACTTTCCCCACTTTTTCATTCTTCAAACTTTGTTTCATGAGATTTTTTGCCACATGAAACTTTATCATCTAAGTAGTCAAATCTATCATCTTTGTCTTTTGTGGTTTATACTTTAAAAGCCCTTCTTCAGCTTCAAAATAACCAAAATATCCATATTTTCATGTAGTATTTATAAGTTGTGATTTTTACATTTAACTTATTGATTCATCTGGGACTATTTTAAGACCTCAGCTTTTTCAAAGCTTAGCCATTTATTTCAACATAAATTATTAAATAATTGGTTATTGAATAACCCACCTTTTCTCCACTCACTTTAAAGCTAAATTCTCAAATATTCTTGGGACCTTTTCTAGAATTTGTGTTTTGTTTCACCTGTCAGATTATTACTTTTCTGTACCATATGGTTTGGTTATCAATAGTATAAATATGATTTAATGTCAATAAATGTTTTAGAAATATTCAAGAGATTTTATAAATCCTGTGAGACTCAGGGATATGAAATGAACCCAGCATAGTGGAATACTATTGACATGAATTTATATAGAGGTCACCCAACTGACATCCCCAGTCCAAATGACCATGTAAACAACATCATTCAGAGATGAAGAACTTTTTTACTCAGTGAATTTGAGGGGGAATCTTAAAGAATATATTTGGATGCCAATAAAGGCAGTTGGTAAAAACCCATCCATATGATGAGATAAATATAGACTTCTCTTAGAATTCATATCAGATTCCCTTTATTTCCTTCATTCTTCACAGAGAATCTGTGCTTCTGCCTTATATAACAGAGTTCCTAGACCTTCTAAGAACCCAAACACTCAATATTTTAGGGCATTCCAACCAATATCCTTAGTACTAAATAAGAAACATCAGTTGTAAAAGCTACCAACTGTCCCAGATGTGGAAACACATATGAGGGAAATTTCTGGAAATAAATGACAGTAATTTGAATGTTGGTCAAAGTGTGTGAAAAAGGTCCCAGAAAGATGGCCTCAACCTTGAAAAAAATGAAAGAAAGAACAGGCAGATATCTCAAAGCATAAGTTCCTAGGTCATCAATATAGACAAGAAAAAAGTAATAGGCTAACAGACGTGTATCTGCATGTAGGATGGGGTTGTACCTTGGGTGGTGTGGGGATGGATCTTGGCCACAATTATGATCCTATCAGTCTACCAAATAATGTGGGATAATAATCCCTGAATCCAATAGGTGATCATGAGACCCAAGGTGAAGTTTTAAAATCAAAACACATCAGGGGTACCCTGTTCCCAGTATAACTGCTGCAATGGGAAATGCACAATGCATTGAGAACAATTCAGTTCATCATTTCTCTAAAAGTAAACAAATGTTACTTATTTTAATATCACAAACGTTTCACATCACGCTTTTTTATTTTATAGTTAGCCACTCTAAATTGGATAAAACTATTTCCCAGTTAAGCATTCAGCTCAACATATTAGAGAAGAGAGTATATATTCTGGTGATTTGAGTTATGACTGGGTTGCATTGTATTCAGGTGGAGAAAAAATCCTTAAGTTTCTGGGAAAATATTTAGGGCCATTCATTCATTCATTCATTCAAAAATATGCATTGAGAACACACAGAGTACCAGGCTCTTCTAAGAACTGAGGAAAGACTAGTGAATAATATGGGTAAGACCCTGCTTTTGCAGAACTTATATGTAGTGAGAGGGACAATAAACAAATCAATTAATAAAATATCAGATACTAAAAATTTCTACAAAGAAATGTGCAAAGGTAGTTTATGTTCAGGAGATCTCTGAGGGGAGATGGAATTTGAAATGAGAATACAGGGAAGTGAGGGAACATGACCTTCCAAGGTCTCAAGTAGGTGCTTTCCAGATAGAGGAAGCAAGGCGGCAGGAGGCTTAGAGAGAACCCGTTAGAGAGTAGTACGGCTCCCAGTGGTAGGAATAGCACCATACATAGGGAGCCAGTTAGAATAATAACAGGTTGGATTTAACTTTTGTGGGTAATGAGAAGCCACTGGAAAGTATGGGCAGAGAAATGAAAGAATTGGATTTACATCTTTAATTGATCACTTTGGCTGCTGAGTTGAGAAATGTCGTTAGAAGAACTGAGATTATTTCTTACAGTGACTTTAGGAGAGAGATAATGGTGGTTTGGGTTAAGATTAATAGAAGTCAAATTGCAGAGAAGTGGACAGACTGAGAAAACCAATTCAACAGACATGTTGATAGATTATATTTCTAGGTCATTAAGATTTGGATTCTGGTACAGATTTTAAGTGAGTCCTTAATATAAGTGGGCCACAACTGGATCTTTCATTTTTTAGTCTGTAGGATAAAAATTATGTAATAATTTGCTTTATATTGATTTGCAAAATTTAACATATCCTTCAGCAAAAATATTTTTGCTCAGTTTTTCAGAGTCCAACAAGTTCTTTTATTTCTTCAAGTATATATTTTTCCCTAAGTGCTCAAATACTCTTCTTGGACAATAATTTTAAAGATAAATATTCCATGTATATTTGCCAGGATACCAAATCCTCAATTTAGAAAAAATAGACAAAATATTAAGAGCCTTCTTTGGAAGTGATCTTTTGCCATATGAAAAGATATAATTTCAATAAACAAATCATCTGCTGTTATCACTTATGCAACAAATCTAAGAACATGTAAAATCCATGCATCTATCAGGATGTCTCCAGAGAATCCATGAGCATAGGCCAAGTCAATTGAATAGGGAGAGGCCTATTAAAAGATAATGGGTTTTTCTGAATTTTTTGGTTCCATCATAAAGCTTTCCTACTTACACACACACAACAGTGATAAATTCTATAAACAAATTCTATAAGCTAATGGACTTTATCATATATAATGTGACACTATGGAGTATGCTATCCATTTGCAAATCCAGATTTGACATTATTTTATTGACTTTAGTGAAAGTGATGGCATATCTAAAGGGAAAATGGGTCATTTCCCTATCTTGGAAACATCAAACACTGAAAATAGCAGTGTGTAATTTATCTTTGGGCCCTATATCTCACATCAATGAGGAAGATCCATTATTATCTTTGTGTGGAAGCTCCTACACTAGGCAATAAGCAGTATCATTTCATTCAGAAAACACAGTCTCCAGGTAGCTGTCGCTCATTTGTGTTTCCTGCCTTAAATGAGCCAGGGGACAAGGAAGAGCACAAAAGCAGGGTCACTGAGAGCCAAGTCAGAGTACACTTAATCGTACCTCAACCCCATGACACCCAAAATGCAATAGTCTCTGAAGAAGGAAATTCTTGACTAGCCTCATGTTTAAAAAAAAATTACCCTAATAAATTTATGCCATCATAAAATCATCTGAGCTCAGCTGAAATGGTTTTATGGATATAGTTAGAGGGCATTATTTTAAAGTTATGTTGGAGGCAAAATGACAGTGGCCATGCATACAAGAAATTATGTCTTGATCTCTTCATGCTGATACTGGTTCTAGTATCTTTATTTTCTTAATGATCACATTCAGATACTAAATCCATTTTCAATTATTTCATTAAGAAAAGAACAAAATCCCATTTCATGTATATTTTTCCCTTTGAGTGCTTTACCCCCCAAAAGGCAATAATATTGTAAAATATTTATTCCATTAGTTTTAGGTAATTGAAATGCCAAGAGCTAAGCACTTAATCTCTGCCGGCAGAGAGAGCTGCCTGCTGTCAGTTTTTATTAAGTCTTTTTCTGCTGCTTTTTGCATAGTCAATAGCAGTGTCTGAACCCAAGAAAAGATATAGAGTAACATTTAAACAGCAGTCTATGATAAGGTAATGTTTACATTCAGGATAATAGGAAAATGTCCACTCGAGAGTGGCAAAGATTTTTCTCCAGGTTAACTAATTAGAATGTTTATTGGCTGCATTCATTATTCTGACAAGCTCTGGAATTTCCAAACATTATTAACTTCTTAAGCACCATATTCCCTAAAGAGCTGTGTCTGCTGGAATCTGGACAGGTGGATTTCACAGGCACCTGATATTTATCCTCTCCTGCCTACAACAGTACAGAAACAGAACATACAACATTCATCCTCAGCACCTTCAGGGCATGGAGAGGGCCTTCAGCAACTTCCCTCCTCATTTTTACAGCCCCCTTCACAACTCTTGCTGGTTAATGTATAGCCTTTCCAGCTGGACTCGGATCAGTGACTTATCCTAGTAAATGGACAGCAAACAAATCTGTCTTTAGTGGCACTAGCTGGAAAGAGAAAGGTGTATTTCTGCCGCAAGGAGTGGTGAGCACACAAGCAGGGTTTACAGCCTTCCTATTCCCTGAGACACCGTGTGGCAAGAGGTAAAACCCAAGGAAATCTAGATTCTGAGTCATAAAACATGAGGATCCCATACCTCTGATTTGAACTATGTTTGGCTTCTGTTTTCTGCCACAAGGAGTTCTTATTGTTCTCAACAGCATCATACCCTGAACCTGAAATGTATAACTATACTAATTTTTAAAGCCTCCCACCAATACTTCATGGAGAAAAGTACATGGACTTTAGAGTCATAATTATTTGAATTCAAGACCTATCTTCCCTATATTTCAGCTGTGTGACCCAAGTCAGATTTCTTTACCTCTCTGGGATTCTACTTCTCTTCTATAGAGTAAGGGTAATATCTGTCTCATAGAGTTATCGTTGTCAGAATTGAGAGAGGTGAGAGGAAGGATAGACAAGTGGTT
Source organism: Suricata suricatta (assembly GCF_006229205.1). NCBI lineage: Eukaryota > Metazoa > Chordata > Mammalia > Carnivora > Herpestidae > Suricata > Suricata suricatta. The sequence goes on along the minus strand of NC_043702.1, from coordinate 94,052,437 downwards.
TGACTATGAATTCAGTAACTGAACCTGACTTTAATTCTTGATTCTACTATTTACTAAGTATATGCCTTTGTACAAGGTACATGAACTACCGAAATCTCTATTTTCTTATGTGTAATATACACATAATCATAGTATCCACTGTGTCACTGTGTTGCGTAACACACTTATTGAGGCTACTGTGCAGTGACTCCCACAATCTAGGAACTAGGGATAGAGCAGGAAATTAAAAAGATAATAATCTCTGCCCTCATTGAGCTTACTCTCTGGTAGGGGAGTACTGACAAAAACAAAATGAATGAAAAAACTTTTACATTATTACTTGAGAAAGCAATAAATTCTATGGAGGAAAAACCAAACAAGAAAGGAGAAATTGAATGTAAAGAGTTTAACTCATTGCCGGATAGTTGGTAAGTGCCAAATGTAGGCTGTTGTTTCTCAGTCTCTAGTAAAAACCTCCCAAAATGTTATCATCTATTCTTTTGCATTCCTATATCATTGTTCCCCCAAATTTCCCATATTTCAGGAATAAGTTGAAGCCAAAAACTACATCAACAGGGGATGAGTCTTTTCAGGGCTTTCTGGCAGGCAGCTATATCCATGGGCTACTTATAAACATAAGAACAAGAAATGGTCTTTCATTTCAATTCACGATGAGGACTAACACAAACACTTTGTTGAGAAAATACCCTTAGTGAGAGTGAGTTGCTGTAGCCAAAGAAGTTGTAAACAAATAAACATACTTAAACCTCATTAGTCGTTTTCTATTTTGAGAGTACGATGACAAGGGAAATTAACTATGAAATTATCTCACTGAAACCTAAAGAGAAAGTCTTTTTAGAAACTGGTGGGCTGTGAGCTCTTCAGGTCTATGTGACCAGTAAAACACCTGTCCCTTAGGGATTTTGTTGAGGTAAATAGGGTAGAAGTGACAGAAAAGAGAAGTTTGTGGAAGCTTTCATAAAAGACAGTAACTTCTGGAACTGAAAGAATGGCTTTCATAAAAACTTTAGGAAATCTTCAAGAGAAAGGCTTCCTCAGGGCCAAGAAGACTACATTCAGGGTAAGAATTGTCTTTATGCTGTGGAGAATGTAGCCCTGTAAGGACCAGCTGTGTGGCACTCATGGATGGTATGCTTGGCTCAGGTCTTAGCGTATGCTCAGAGGAATTCGGCTACAGCTGCACAGTAAAGCATCAGTGGGGCAGAGGCAGAAACATACCAGGCATCCATCAAAAACCAGACATAACTGGGGAAGACATTTTGGGTGAAGGGCTGTGTCTTGAGAAATGAAACTGATTTAGGATAAGAGGAAAAGCCTATTATGACTACTTTTGTAGTAGAAGTTGGTGTATTTTTCCCAAAGTCAATGTCAGTATCTTATAGCTAAGTCTTATTTAAAACAAAAACAAAAACAAAACTCCTTAAATATTTTGAGGGTCCTTCTGTGTGGCAATGACTTATGAAGATGTCAGCTGAATTCAGAAAAAATAAAATTCTCTGCAATTGTCTTGTACAAACCATAGCTAACTTCACTTTTTTCTAAAAGGACACTCCTTCTCCCTCAACACACATGAGTCTTTATTTCATGAGATACATAAAGAGACTGTTAGGTTTCCCCATGTACATGGAAATAGAAAATAAGACTGTCCACTCAATGCTAATGAGTTAAGTCAGTGTTGGTGGGGAGAAAACAGCTTCCATTTAGTGGCAGGTGCATTATTATACTTTCTTTCTCTCTCTTCTCCCTCTTCAACCCTTCACCCATTCTTCATTCCCCCAGATGATGAGTCATTAGTGAATTTGGGGAGAATGGAAAAACATGCATAGTTGAGGTTCTTCTGTCTCTTTGGAATAAGATTCATTCCTTTCTGTTCTGGGAGTGAACAGAGGCCATCTGACCCATCACTCTGGTGAAAATCTGCCTAGTTCTAGAGCTTGTTTTTAGAAGTCCATTTGACTTAAATACCAACCCTTCTTCTCTCTATTTTTCCTTCTTGGGCATATGCCTACCTATGCAGAGCATGTGCTCACAATTACTCTCCTCCAGGTAATAAATCAGAAGACCAGGCCGTTCTGGCCTTGCAGGAGGAAATGAGTTCATACTCTAGTTTCTGGAATGTTGAGCAGGGAATCTGGAAAATGAACAAAAGGGAGCAAAGACAAAAAGATTTCTAAAATTATGTTGGAAAACAAAGGACCTAGAAGAGTCTAAACTATATTGAAGAAAATGAATGAATTTTAAAAACTCATACTACTTAATTTCAATATTTACTCTAAAGCTATAGTAGTCACAAGAGTGAGGTGTTGGCATAAGGATGGATATATAGAGCAACGTAACAGAATAGTGTGCCCAGAAGGAGACCCACAAATATATTGATTTTGACAAAAGTACAAAGTAAATCAATAAGGAAAAAATAGTCTTTTTAACAAATGGTGCTGGAATAACTGAACATCCAAAAGCAAGTAAGAAAAGAAAAAAGAAAAACCTAGGAGAAAATATAGAAGTTTTTGTTATCTTGGTTTAGGTGGAGGTTTATTAGATGGGTCACAAAAAAGCATGAATTATGCACACAAAAATGCATTCATCAAAACTAAAAACACCTGCTGCTCAAACAACTCTATTAAAAAAATGGGAAAAAAAAAAAAAAAAAAAAAAAAAAAAAAAGTCTGAAAAAAATAATTTGCATCCAAAATACATATGAACTCTTAAAATTCAGTAATATATCAATCTAATAAAAAATAAGCAATGATTTGGACAAAGATTTTAACGGGAATATGGATTACAAACAAGCACATGAAAAGATGCTTAATATTTATAAACATTAGAGAAATATACCTTCCAATCAATTTTTGGTGTAAACCTAAAACTGCTCCGAAAAATTGACTTTAAAAAAGTGAAAAGAATACTTCATCAGAGACAAAAGAACCCTACTTATTGGCTATACCACCATGGAAATTTCTAAATGGAATCAAGTGAGAGAAGACACAGAGTAAGTAGGTGGATCTTCCCTTATTTATGATAGCAGCACATTACCCAAACTAAGCTCCTGCTTGAAGATTTTCCTCCCAGTCGAGTTTAATTAACAGGTGGTAGAGTCCAAAAACTGGTCCCCTGGCACAAACTGAGTGACTTTCAGATTAAGCTAAAATCTAGATTTCCTGGGGCACCTGGGTGGCTCAGTCAGTTGAGCATCCAACTTCTGCACGATCTTGTGGTTTGTGGGTTTGTACTTCGTTTTGGGCTCTTGGCTGACAACACAGAGCCTGGAGCCTGCTTCGGATTCTGTGTGTGTGTCTCTCTCTCCACCCCTCCCCCACTCACACTCTGTCTCTCCCTCTCTTTCAAAAAAAAACCATTTAAATAAATCTTTTAAATAAATATATAAATAAAATAAAATCTAGATTTCCTTCACCAATAGGATGGTCATATAATTTATTTTCTAAACAAGGAGATAATGGGAGTAAAAGTGCTCTATTGATCATTACTTTGGCAAAATGAGGACTGCCAGGGAAATTGTGACTCATGGTTGTCCTTCTCAATAACCACTGAGTCTTCGCTATGGACTTTGATAAGCACCGCGGACTACGTTCTACAAACAGTTTAGACTGGAATTACTGCTGTTAGGCTTGCTTTCTAAATGCGGTGAGGGTGCAACCAGTGCTGGTAATAATCTGTGTCTTAGTAACTTGGAGTCTTTTAAAACCTGAGGTTCATCACAGATTTGGCATTGGACTAATTCATCTTCTGAACTCCTGAAGAGATCATAACCATTCTAGGGAAATCTGCTGAAAGAACCTCAACGCTACCCAAAAGACCATCTTGGGCTAAAAGTGAACAAAATAAGAAGCAAGGGAGAACTTTGATTTCAATCAGGCTTTTAATTCACAAGGGCAAGCAAATTTGATTTTTGACTTTAATTTCTTTGCACTTGAACTTGAAGGCAATTTAATTTTTAGACTAATTTCTCCCCAGGAATTTGATAGCGGGAGAGTGTTTATATTCAGTTTGGGGCATGTCTATGTTCTTGACATTTTATTATTGGGAATTTCTTAATGTTGTCATTTAATTTTATAGTTAGTATCTCTGGTGGGCCGTATTGGAAAATATGGCTAGATATAATTTGGAATGGGAAATAGAACTGGGAATCAATGAATATTCAGCCTTGTGCATAGAGTGGCCTCAGAGTTCATTTAATTAATATACTCTTCTGCATCCTTTCAAGAACCTTCCAGGGTCATAATCTGCCCTGCTCACCAGAGATCCCAGGAAGATACCCAAAAGAATAGTGGTTAAAAGGGGCAGGATGACTTTGAAGCTACAAGCACACTTTGTTTTAGACATCCCCCACCTCCCTGGGGCGGTGTGTCCACACCCCCTGGTTTTTTTTCTTCCGCAGGAAAAACAAACAAACAGGAACAATAACAACAACAAAAAAAATGTTAGCATCACGCCGCTGGTTTCTCTCCACCCCCTTCCTTGCTCTTATTCGGAACAGGCAGAATATGTCACGCAAAGAGAAGTTTTTATCTGCAGATCTCAGCTGAGAGGAACTACTGCAGCTCCTACACTTGTGGAAGGCAGTGACGCGGAAGAGCATGCGGGCTCTTCAGACTCCAGCTACGCTCGGCTAAGCTGTCCGCTGGTAAGAAGTTAACAAACACGTTTTGTTTCTCCATGTGCTCTCTCTTCGGTCTTATTTCTCAGTTTGTTCAGAAACCTCATGGAGAAAGAGTGGTGTTATTTATTGGATCCCTCCAGGACACCCAGCTAACAGCTCATACCAGGCACCTAGCAGAGTATCTGGAGCCTCAGTCGATATTTGTTAAATGAAAGGTGAGAGCTGAGATGTACAAATCACATCAAAGAGACGTTGCTTCCCAAGTCGGAGCAAGTCCTGACTGAAGATATTGACTTATGTAAAGAAATGTGTCAATCATATAGGGGTGGCATTTAATTCACCAAAGAATGTAGATTCACACACACACACACACACACACACACACACACACAAAGACTGACAGGTAAATTCTTACCTAAGCTCTGTCAGGAGAGAGGGAGTCAGTCTGTAGGATTTGACAAATAATTTCAGTGTGCAAGAGAAGCCCTCAAGCTATGTTCCTTACTTTTTTTTTACTAATATAAGGAATTAATGTTTGTTATAGAATTATTGGAAAACCCAGATAATAAAAACAAAAAACTAAGAGCCTGAAATCTGAAAATCCATGGAGAATTATTATTATTATCTTAGTGTATATCTTTGTTCTTTTTATCTTACAGGTCAATGCATATGATAATATATATAGAATTTTTACCAAAATAGGATCATAAATTCTGTATTTGCTTCTCCTAAGATGTATTGTGACAATCTTCATATTATCAATGGATGTACTACCATATTATATTTTTAAATAAATGTAATAATATAGAGAAGCAAAAAAGCAAAAAAAAAAAACCAAAAAAATGAATATAACATTACATGATGTATATGTAAAATAATGTCATTGGTCCTCTAATTGTGATGTATAGTTGTTTCTAGTTTCTCCTGATTTAAACAAAAGCATGAAAAACATACTTATGTATATTCTTTATGCATATGTATCTGTGCAGATGATAAGCTTTGCCCGGGATGGATTCTTACCATCCGTAGAGTTTTGGCATTTTCTCAATAATAATCTATGTGCCGGCATATTATTGAGCATACTTGGGTGCATTGTCTCATTTGACCATCATTAAACCCTTATGAGATACTCTCTCAGTTTCACACAGGAGGATGCAGACGGAGGGGTGGTTTGCTGGCCATGTCACTAGTAAGGGGAAGAGCCAAAGCCAGAACTGGTCTTTTCCCAAAGGTGCACAAGGCCACCTAGTAGAACTCCACTTTGGCTTCAGGACATGCTAAGCTTTTTCCTAGGTAATTTGTTCTTTTTGGTACTATTATATGTGAGATATGCTTTCCAACTTATTTTCTAGTTAATGATTGTTCTTACACAGCAAAACAGTTATTAAAAAAACAATTATTGAAATCTTTTGAACTCTTATTACTTCTAATAGCTGGTTTCAGTATTACTTTTTCATTCAGATCTCATTATAATTCCCGTAAATAACATTTCACCCTGTCCAATCTCTGTACTTCTTTTATTTGCTCTTATTTTCATTCCTATTTGCATAAATAAACATTTCCAAACCATGCTAAATAGTAAGAATGACATTAGGTATTGTTGATTAATTTATCTGATCTCATCTAATCTAGTGTGTCTTTGATAAACTGGAAATGAATAGTCACTTGAGATCAGTCGCCCAACCTCACTTGTATTCAAGACAGATACATCTATTCCTAAAGTCTAAGATTTTGTTTCTTAAATCATAATGTTAAATTTTATCAAATGCTTATTTGACAGCTATGAAAATGTTATCTCCTTTAACCTACTAATATCATGAATTATATTAATATATTTCCTAATGTTGTGCCATACTTGCTTTCCTAGAATAAATTCTACTTAGTCATGGTGAATTATTCATTGAATATACTGCTGGATTGCTATTTCTAATATATTATTTAAGATCTTTATGTATGAAAGAGAATTCAAGTTTTGTTTGTTTTTATTCTCTGACATCTCTTTCAAGTTTTAGCTGTGAAGCTTACACTATCCATGTAAAAATAAATAAAATTACTGCAAGGGTCTTCTTTTCTGATGTTCTGTAAAGTTTAAATAATATCAGCACCATTTATCTCTTGAAGAACCATAAGGCACTGGTGAAACCATCCAGGCTGACATCTTTCCTAGGGTTCATTCTACAGACAATTTCTTGATTTACTTTAGAGTTCTTGATATTGAAACCTTCTATTTTCTTATGTCAGTTTGGTAATTTGTCAAGAAAATATATATTTTAATGAGACTTTGAAGTTTAACAGCATAGAATCTTACAAATTATTTGTAATTGCTAATTGTGCATATGTGTTTTTTAATCTAATTAGATTATATAATCTCTTGTCTATACTATTATTTTTCACAAAATAAGCTCTTGGAATTTAACATAAGGTATGCTCAATTTTCTAACTTTAAAATTGTCTTCTAAATCTCTGCTAAGTCATTTTTACTCCTTTATATTTGTATTGCTGTCCTTTTCCATTTATCTTACCTAGTTTATTTTATTTCTTTTTTAAAAATTTTTGGGTTTTTTTTAAATGTGCATAAGCGCTGAATGTGCATACGCCTGAATTCTTTCTTGCATGCTTTCAAATGAAATGACAACTTAACTAAGGATAGAAGGGGGGAGCATAACCTTTTCCATTGAACTACTGTAATCATTGCTTCATTATCTTGTGGCATCTAATGTTACAAGGATATCTGTGGGCCATTCAGATTTTCTTTTTACTTCTTAAATACCTGTTTTAATTGTTGGTTAGTTGATTGTTATTATTGTTTTAATGCCATGATATATTTAGAATTCTTTAGAATTCTTTCTTCGGTCTTGAAATTCGACACTTTCGTTCTTAATCGTTTCCCGTGTACCCATGAATTCTTTCCATATAAAGTTCCTCCATCATTATCTACCAACTTGGTAATTGTTATTCTGCTACTCCTTTTGTGAAGACAAAAGCTGCCTTCTGAGCTTGTGGAGGGCTGGAAGTTATATTGTAAGCACTGGTAAAGTCCTCCGAATAAATGTCATTCTGTAGATACCATGGTCATCAACCAGCCAGTCAAGGTCACATTTTAAAGACAAGTTGACCAGAATGATTCTAATATTCTAACAGTTAGTTACATCCACACATCAGTCCTTCTAAAAAACTGAAATAAGAAAGGATACAAGAGGAAGGCAATTGTGAAATAATTCTAGACTCAGTTTCATGATTGAATCTTTACACAAGTTTGCAAGTACCAGAGAGGCACTGACAGCAGTTTTGCTTCCTTTATTCATGTTCATACATCATCAGGGTAAGGGATTGGTTTTACGGAACCAACTGTGTGATTTCCTGTCTTTCTAGACGAGTTTTAATTTCATTCATGGCATTTGACCTTTATTTTCTTCTTCTACGTTTTGGGGAGAAATCAGAGGATAGAGCATTCATGTGTGCATGCATGTGTGTGCCAATAAGAGGAGTTAGTGGAGAAAGAAAGCATTTTTCATGGAGGAAAAAAAGAGTACTCCTTGAAGAATAGGAAATAAGTACATTTTCTAAGCATCAAATTACTCATTATGGAAATTACTAATTATGGAAATGAACTAGAGGCAACAGGATTCAGGAAACTGAGAAGACAAACAGAATGGAAACAGTCTTGTGGGTGTAGGGGCAGTGGGGGAGAAGGGATGAGCAATTTGATCTGACTGTAACCAAATCAACCATCTTTGGTGATGAGAAATAAGATCATCAACATTTCTCAGTGACTAGCTATGCAATACTAAAACTACAGTCATGAGGATGGGTAGTACCATGTGGAAAAACTACCACATTTAGGAGTTAATTAACATTCACTTTAACTATTAGGAGTTGCTTTAAATACTCCAATGAAAAAATCCTCCCTACTTTTCCCTACTTAATAACAACCTCCATTAATACCACTAGTTTCCCAAAAGGGATTCTGAATAACTTTAAGGACACACAATTTGGGTGTGGAATAAGAAGATCAGTGATTCTCCAAAATTATTTTGTATTGCTGTGTAATATATGTGAAACAGGAAAAATACTACCAGGGTAAAAAGCCATGATAAGGATTTGGAGACTGAAAAAGGAGACTAATCTTGGTTGAATAATTACCCTGTACAGGCTGGTATATTTCACACACACTGATATTTCACATGATATCTCATTGAAACTCCATATCAATTCCATGGATGCATACTATTATCTCAATATTATGCAAGTAGAAACTGAGGCTCAGCAAAATTATATATAGCCACACAATAAATAGCAGAGGTATTCTCTTCAAAATATGTTGAAATAGGGGCACTTCCATGGCTCAGTCAGCTAAACATCTGACTTTGACTCAGGTCATGATCTCATGGTTCATGAGTTCAAGCTCAGAGCCTGGAACCTACTTTGGATTCTGTGTCTCCCTCTTTCTCTGCCCCTCTCCCACTCATGCTCTGTCTCTCTCTATCAAAAACAAATAAACATTAAAAAAACTAGGGGTGCCTGGGTGGTTCAGTCAGTTCAGCTTAGATCATGATTTCATGGTTGGTAAGTCTGAGCCCCACATCAATGCAGAGCCTGGAGCCTGCTTCACATTCTGTGTCTCTCTTTCTGCCCCTCCCCTACTTGTGCTTTCTTCCTCTCTCTTTCTCTCTCTCTCTCTCTCCCCCCCTCCCTCAAAAATAAATAAATAAGCATGGAAAAAATATTTTTAAAAAATTTTTAAAAATATGTTGAAATAAGCAAAAAGATCATAAACTCAGACTTAAGGGATTAATTGCCAGAATTATTGGGATTCAAATTATAAAATCAAACTCTATGGCTTACAAATCTATTTCTAGATTAGATGTTGGCATATATTCATTCAATAGCTGTTTTTAAAAAAAATCTTTAAAAACTGAAACATCACTATATTCTATAATCCCAATGAAGATTACACACACACACACACACATACACACACACACACACACACACACACACACACACACTCCTGTTTTACATGAATTTAATCTCTGTTTAAAGTTACAACACATGATTTAAAGTTCTATAAAAAAGTAGACTGAGGCTTTCTGATGTTCACTACTGACTCTTGACTATCCAATAGACAGAATTTTTTCCCACCATTTGAGTTACTGGAGATTAGATGAAACTAATACATTCCAAAAGCCATGAGATTAAACTTGGAGGTGCATCCTGCAGCCCATCACACCTTCAAATGACTGCAGCCTCAGCAAACATGCTGACAGCAACATCATGAAACCCTGAGCTCAGACCATACAGCCAAGATCTAGCCATAGGGGCTAATAAATATTTTATTGTTATTTAAGCCACTAAATTTTGAGGAAAGTTGTTACACAGTGATATCTGGTAATATTGGTTGAAAACTGGGCATTGTAGATAATATACTGTAACAACTCTGGATTTGGTTATGTTCTTCTCAAAATTATTAGACTTTTATTGTTGGGAAGTTATTTTGTCCAGAATGTTACTGCAAACATCATCTTCTCCCACTATATTCAGCTATTTATTTCCTGCTCTTATGTACTCCCATGGCTGCTTTTTGAGCCTGAATCCCACGGGTATCCCCTTGCCTGTGAAATTTGACAGTCAACCAGTAGAAACTCTATTTTTATTTTGAGTAGAAATAGAGTTCACACTTCTATAGTACCCATGCTTCCAAGGAGTCCCTGCATTTCTAGCTGCTCTATCAGCCTTTGGCTCTGTATTTTGACCCTTTAGTATTTCTACCTCTCAAGGTGTGCATGGTTGGGAAATATACTCAATTAAGAAAAGCATGGAACAGACAAATCTGACTTCACATACATTTATCTTTCAAGAGTAGATTTATCTCTACTTTCTGCCTGCTTTTCTGCCATGATCCTGGAAGTTTCCCTGCAAGGCATGTTTAGTTAACTGCCAGTCATAAATGTGGGCATTTTATGCTCTAAATCTGGGTCTCATTTCTTCAGCATTCTTGTGCTGCCAGGATTTCTCCTTAAACTTTCCAGTTTTGTTCCTTTAGTATTTAAGTATATCTGACCTATGAGGCTGTGGAGGAAACCCACCACCTCTTTCCACATCCATAGCCATGCAAAATGGGTTATTATATGCCAGAGGTTTGTACAACAACTTCAATATCCCACTATTAACAGATATTCCCAAATCCTGGTTTTAAACACTTCCTTTTTATTTTGAATGTGGCACCTTTAGACCTTATAAGAGATTTTACAATGAGTGATTGGAAATCTCTCAGGAAGACAGCAGTCAGTAATTTTCCCTGCAAAATGATAAAATATATTGCAACCCTCCAGTAATTAAGAACAGAGAACAGAGATCAGATTAATAATAATTTTGAGAATGGCCTAATATCTAGAAGAATTTATGTTGCCAAGAACCTGCTTCACTGGGCTTAACGTTAAAGTAACTACTTGTGTTAGTTATCTATTATAAGTTAGTTATCTTAACAAATTATCACAAAATGAGCAACTTAAAACAGCACCTGTCTACTAATATACAGTACCACAGGTCACAAGTCCAGCACAGCATGACTGGGGTTGCATCTTCAACATATCGTAAAACTGAAATCATGTCATTGGCCAGTCTAGGCCCTCATCTACAGGTTTTGGAGCAAAATTGCTTTCAAGCTCATTCAGAGTATGGGCACAATTCAATTCCTTGCAGCTGTAGGACTGAGTTCCCTATTTGCTTGCTGGCTATCAGCCAGATTACTTTTCAGCTCCTTAATGTTCTCTGAATCCTTTCTCACATGACCCCTCCATCTTTAAGCCAGCAACACACCGCATTCACCTTATGTTTCAAATCTTTTTGATATCCTCTTCTGCCATCAACCCAAGAAAAATTTTTCTGCTTTAAAGGATTTCATATTAGATCAGGTCCACCCAGATAATCTCCCTATTTTAAAGATAACTCTGTCATATAACATGTCATAATCATGGTAGTAATAGCTCATTATATTCAAAGGTTCTAGAGATAAATCATGGAATTTTACAGTCCATTTTCAGAATTCTGCCTCCTATAGTCATGTCATAAAGTTATCTCTTTTTCTGCACCCAGATACCACCCAAGCACATGGGGGTCACCAGGGAAACACAGAACATTTTCATAGATGACCCACGTTAGTGTTTACCTGTTAAATCCTATCTTAATCAATAGCCACCAATATCTGGTATGCCTTATATTAAAATCAGCAAACCAAGAGAATACAATGAAACCATCTGTTTCTATAAAAAAAAAATTATAGACACTTTCCTATGTCTTAACACCACTAATGACATAATACTCATGGGTGTGTACTCATACATTGCATTTTGGGAACTGGAGGATTAATTTGCATTCCAAACTACAAAAAGAAGCAACCAATTTACACATGGAAAATGATTCATATGCCATGTTCACTGCAGCTTCATTTATAATAATGAAAAAAGTGTTTAACAACAATAGAGTGCAGAGTAAATTATAGCACATCCACAAGACAGAGTCATTTATTTATTCTTTCAGCCTTTCACCAAATATTTATTGTTTATTTGCCATGTTCCAGGTACTGTTAGGGTCTAGGGCTACAACAATGATGCAAAAGAAACCTGGTTCCTATTTTTATGGAATTTATACTCAAGCTTAGAAGGAGAGACGTTAATCAAATAATCACAGAAACCCATGTAAAATTGCAACCTCTGAAGGGGACAGCCATCTAAAATGATGGTTTTAATCTAAAAGTTGTCAAAAAGGAGAGATCTGGCCATGATCTAATGTTAAGATAAATAAGAAGAATATGTAATTGTATCTATGGAAAGATACTAATAACATAACATAAACTTTGCAAGGAGAAAAGACTGGAAGGAAACAAACCAAATGTTAACTTCATTTGTTTTCTTTATATTTATACGTAGGCCCCAAATTATATAATTTGCACATATTACTTTTACAAATAGAAAAATTAAACTCTATTACAAAAATAAAATCATTCTCTCTACCCCTGTAAGCAGATGCTAAAAGTTTGCATGGTCTGGGCCAGAATTTCACATCTTCTTTGTTTGAATTTTGTGGTTTAGGCTGAACTAATTGAAAACATAAAAATAAATGTGAAACTACCCAGTTATCACTTGGCAAATTCCTACTCTTTACATAGACTTGCAGATGTTGCTCAATATTCCAAGGGCCTTTGAAAATTTTTTCAGCAATAATTAGGCTCATAACATATCAGCATTACTGTTCCTCCACTCTTCCACCCCCTCCCTTCTTGGCCAAGACCAGCATTTTTCTCTTCCTATCAGAGTACCACTGCTTATGGAAGATTCACTGTGCTAGATCTTTACAGGCATTGCCTCAAATCTCTGCAATAAGACTGCACAGTGGGCAGTGATATCCTCATGTGACAGGTAAGGTATCAGAGTTCTAGTATTACTGACTAGATAGCAAATTCCAAGGGCAGGATTTGAACTGAGGACTGTCTGACTCACAGGATCATGGTCTTTTCACTACTGTGGTAGGCAGAATTCTAAAATGGACACCAAGATTGCCACCATTTCCTGATGCACATGGACCCCATAATCCCCTGCCCTGGAATATGGGAAGGATCAGCGAATATGATGGAATATTACTTCTGTGATTATGTTATATTGTAAGATAAAGGAATTTTGCAGGTGTAATTAAGCTTTGATTTTGAGTGAGTCAAAAGGGGAGTATCCTTGGTGAGCCTAACCCAATCAGGTGAGCCCTCCTGAAAATTGATCCTGAGCCTAAAATGAGATTACAGATGCATCCAACACCTGGGTTTAAGTCTGGTAAGACCCTGAGCAGAGGATCCAGCTAATCCATGCCCAAACTCATGACACACAGACTGAGATAATAAATTTGTGTTGTTTTAAGCTGCTAAATCTGTATATTACTTAGCAACAGAAAACTATTACAACTATTTTACTCTGCTTCCCCATTCTGGTCTGACCCCTTCATTTAGATAAGAAGTGATCCAGGTTTCTAAACACATTGAAGGCCTGGGATTTGGGGCTGCTGTGCTGAAGGAGTGACCTTCATGCATGAAGGCCACTTGGAAGCTTCAGCTCCAAATGAGATGGCCATCAACAGCAAAAAACAAATCTCCGTAATATAAACAAAGACAAAACAAATGGAGTGAACAGGTTCAAATGGAGCATTCTAGAGACATCCCACAAAGGAAGAAGGAGCAGGCCTTTGCTGGTGGCTTGAGCTTGATTTAAACATCAAGCTAAGGATTTCTCTTCCAAGTATTCTCTTCCCTCCTTTGCACCATTTTTAATGTCTTTAATCTGAGGAATCCAAGCATGAGCCAGCAGGAAGGACAGCAAGTCCCTCCACCTCAGAACCAGCATAGACACCTATGAAGTCAAGTTGGGTTCAAACATAAACACCAGGTCCCAATGTTGGGGATCTCTCCTAGCTTCAGTTCCAACGTTTGAGCATGGATGAAGAAAATGAGAACATTATGACCGCCATTTCCCAAATGACCCATTTCAAGGCTAATTATTTACTATGGAGGTTTGATGTCATGGAGATACTTAATATAAACTCATTTTAATGTCAATAAGAGCTTTAAATAACGTAGCTGTCACTATTGATGTTACAAACCATTCTGTGGGGGTGGATGACTCCCCACATTCCAGGAGATTTTAGGAGAGCCAAAAATGTTTAATGATTCCAAAATATCTTAGACCTCCCTGGCCAACACTTAAACTTCATTCATTGAACTCTAATTCTTTAGTTTACAGGTCTGTGCTTGTTGAAATACAGGCACTCCTTGAAGTGATTTCTCAGTTTAAACTATCATCAATCAACACCCCGAAATAAGCTTCACACCCTCTCTTATGAACCAATGTAATCATAAAAGGAATAAGAAATGAAAAAATCTAGGATGCTGAAGAGTAAACACAGGACAGCAAACATTTGCAGACTGGATATTCCTGGTACTAGACACTGAAGGTAAATACTCCCTTTGTTAGAAGCATCTGGGGACCTGAGCAGTCTATGGCCTTACAAACACGTTTATTCTACTGCAGAGAAAAGTCTTTCTCTTGGTCCCATTAAAATGAGGTGATCATATTTTAAGGAGTTTCCATTTGGTGTATCTCTCTCCAGCTCACAATTTTCCATTGTTAGTACCCTTCACCCACAGAAGAGGAGACATAAACCCCAGCCCCAAAGTCACATATGGAAGATGAAATTGGTGAGTGGTATCTTCAAAGAGAGCCTCGATAAAGCAGAACTCACAACTTAGTAACTGGGGGGACTTAAAAGTGTCTGCACCAAGCCTCAGGCATGGAAGGAACAACCGAAGGTCAGCTGGCACCTTCTTCAAAGCATCAACACAAGTGAGGCTCCACACAGGCCAGGGGAGCTGTTCCTCAGAACACAGCATGGGGTGGGGGCCTCCACTTCACTGAGGTAAGGGCACTGCCATGGTGCTGCCTCTGTAGTACCCCCCCTCCAGCACCAGCTTAGAAAGCAAGTGGCCTCAGGAATCTGCCATCATGAGGAACACAGCTCTAACTGTTTTCTCTTCTTCATCCTTCTCAGGATCCATATGCTACTTCCTTTGGCCCTGAAATCCAAAACCATTGAGGCCATCCTCTTTGATGAAGAGTAAAACTCGGTTTTTCCAAGGGAGAATAAGGTATCAAATATACACTTGTTTACCTTGGGCTAGGGAGAAGGGAAGGATGGGTATACTAGACCAATCCTACCTAAAGGCAGCCTAGGAAAATCTCTGGCACCTCTTTCTAGAAAAGAGACAAAATGACAAATTTAATCTCTGATAGGAATTATGCTGTACTAGAATTGTACAGCATTCTCAACGGTGCATATTAGCTCAGAACTGGGTAAAAGTGGACCTTGCAAAATATTTAAGCATGCATCAATCATTCAGTCATGCGCATTGTCATGCAGTGTGCTAATTGTTCAAAATCTAAAGATAAATAGGAGTTATCTATATATGTGGAAGGGAACCAAGCTCCAGCAAATGTCACACTATGTGAAGATACTATAAGAGACCCAAAGTAGAGTGTCTATATAACAAGGAATGCAGAGGAGGAAATAGCTTTTTTCTTTTTCCTGGAGCTCTAGAGTCCCAGTTTAAACCTCTAGGGCCACATGTCCTAGGATGCAAACCTTTCCCAGAAGCAGCTAAAGACCAGGCCTCTCATGCCTCCTGCTATGTACCTTAGCTCCCAGTCATATCAGCAGCTAAATGAATACTTTTGATTGATTGGTCAAATCTACGTAAAATCCTTATCAGTGAGGTTGTTAAGTCAGACTATTGAAATGCACAAGTTTGAGTTAAATATACATCATATCCCCAAATAGTCATGGTAACATCAGCATTGAATCATAACAGAGAGGAAGACAAGATACATTTCAATGGAACCTTGGCCTGAGCTAAGAAAGCAGTTCAGGGGGGAGATAAGAGGGCTGCCATGTTCTCAATGGCAACAACTTCAAAAGAGAAGGCTTTTACATTTATGGGGATTTGATTATCCAGAGAGATAGGCAAAAACTGGTAAGAGAAATCAAAAAGAATAAAACTCTCAAGATAGCTTGAGAAATCAGGTTATTTGGGAAAAGGAAGAGATCATTCAGCCAGTGGTTTCCTATTAAAAATAAACTCCTCAAAGCCAAGATTTCCAAGTTGATGGAATCTGAATTTTTATAACAAAGATGAAGCTACTGAACTGAACCCTATTTAGAAAAAAAAATCTAAAGTATTGATTCAAGCTATAGAAGAGTAATTTTACAAATATAGGATTGTTTGGGGAGAAGCTTGTAAAATGATGGTAAAGACACCTTGAGGACCAGACTTTATTATTTTTTTTAAAGAGTATAAATTCTCTAATTTTTAAGGTTGAATCAGTTGACCTCACATTTTCCTCTCAGGAATTCCAATCCTGATATCTTAACAATAATGAAGAAACTTAATGTCAAAATAAATAACAAGATGGTAAGAAGAGATTTTTTTTTCTTTCCCTTTAACTGATTGAACAATAATGCATTTCTTCAGACCATGAACATCATAGCCACACACACAGAGGAAGGGTCTTGGTCATTCAGTCCACTAACTGCTTTAGCAAATTGTTTATATAAAGAGAGAAAAAGATCAAGAGTGCGAGAGAGCAGAGGACTTCATAACTGGAGTGATGGCGTGTTGGGCTGGCATGAGACTCACGGTGTAGTTGTTTATAGACACTGCATCATAGGCTGATGAAAACTGACAGCTGCCTGAGCTACTGATGATGGTCCTACCTGCTTGGAGACACTGTTCTCAGTTGCCTGGTTGGGGAAATAAACCTTAGAATAACTGAGGCCCTTCTTCATCTCACTGTCCCAGGACACATCCAGTTCATAGCTGACCTAATCTATAAATGTGAGTCACCCAGCTTCTAACTCAGGGAAAGAAAGTGGGGAAGCCAAAGGTTTAGGCAGGTCCCATTCATCACCTAGAAAATAAACAGGGCCCCGCTCGTGTCGTGGTGAGGAGATAGTGACTGCATTATAACTAAGCGCCCGGCAGCGGTTGTTGAGCAGGACCCAGCCAATAAAAGCTTGACCTTGAGGAGCAGAGAGTCAGAAGACAGCCGGTTAGGCCAGAGAGATGAGTTTTGTTCTCGGTAAAATGAGAAAAGGCTATACAATTCCTTATATTTTTCTAGTTTTCCACTTTACAAGGCACATTACCAAAAACGTTGCATTTGACCCTCACAGCCTCATTAGTGAGAAAGAGATGATCTCCAAAAGCCCAGATGACTTCAAAGGCTGATATCCAACTCCATCATTTCATCTTGGCACAGGATGCCTGCATTCACCTTTGTTCCTGAACTAGTCATTTGCAATAAGATCAGTCTCTAATGAAGTTGAAAACAGACGAGTTGGTTAACACAATGCGTAGTACTAAGGGGACAAATTTATTTTAAAAAAAGGAAAATACCACAGTAATCACCAAGCATATAAGTGTGACTTTAAGCTGTTAAAACTGATAATATTTTTCAACTTCTATTGCCTACTTACAGAGACCAAATCAACACTGCTTTCAATGCAGTCTGTCTATTCGGAGAATGTTTTACAGTTGCCATATTTCTGGAACCTTTTTATTGAACCGGATATCCAGCATTAGGTCAGGGCCTTGCAGGAAAATCAGGCTTCCTTCTGTAGAGTCACATTTTGTTTTCAACTGAAGGTTTCATCCCTAATTACCCAGAGTATTCTCGCAAGTTATTGACAAAGCCCGTAGCAGTGTGAGTTTGGCTATTTCAAGAAATCTTTTCCCTTAGCTAGACAAGATTTGTCACCCCTGAGGACAGCTGAAAAATCATCATGTTGACTCTATCTATAGGCAATTCCAAAGGAGAAAGTCCCTCACGGTCCCTGGAGCCAGAAGCACCCCAAGCAGAAGGATGCCATCTTGCTCCTACATGTATCTACAGAGCCTGGCACAACGGCCATCACAGGTTTGGTGCTACACGCCTGTGAGCAGTGCAGTGACGATGGGTCTCATCAGGACCCTGCACTCAGTGTAATGCTGTTTCCACCATCTTGAAATTCTTAATAGTTTAACAAAGAGCCTTACATTTTCATTTTGAAGTGTACCCCACACAATAGGTAACCATTATTATCACCCAATAACTACTTGTTAAACTGCATTGAACCATTGAGGGTATGGATTCTGTTTATAAGATAAGAAATAAGGACAAGAAAGAGAAAAAAAATCTGGGTCGAAAGCTATTCCCAGTATTTACTGATCTTTGGTCTGGAGTAAGTTAAATAATCCTCCACATGTATATACATATACTGTATTGTCTATCTTGTAATGTTTTGAGGGTTCTAATAATGTCTATAAAGCAAATGGTACAAAGAAGTCACTCCGAGTTGGGTATTTTTATTATTATCATTATTTTTATGGACCTGAATAGAGCCAGTATTATTAAATACAATATATAAAGAAGAAATAGAGAGAGAGAGAACATGTCTCATGATACTCCATAACAAACAACAAAGAAAATAAGTTTGCCACAATTTTTATAGCCTCAGAACTCAGTACTACAAAGCACAGCATTTTAGTAAAAACGTAAAACCTGCGTATTTATAACATAATGGCAGTGTTCAAATAGGGTCAGGGACTTAAAAGTGCTTTAAATCTGAAAAAAGCATTAAATATAAGTATGTCAAAGTATCTTAATTAAATCCTATTTTGTATTATCTTGTTTAATATTAATGCATACTTTAAAAATCTTTATGCCAAAAAATATTTATGCTGTATAATTATTATTTTTGTGTAGTTTTAATTATAGTTCAGGATAATTTCTCCAAAACATTGTTATCAGACCCTTGTTCTCAGGGTAAAATAGTCTTACCGTAAGTACAATAAAAAAAAGAATATATTTACTTAGTATAGAATTCCTCTATAAGAATATACCACTTTGTCAGGTGATTACTTTGAAAACCACTTGGGGTACAATGTAAAAAGAATGCTCTGTCCATTACCTATCCACCTTCTTGGCAAAAAGCCATGCTTGAGGAACAATTGATAGTGACATTTCTGCTAACTATCCAGGTTAGATTTGCTGAGTGGTGTAGATGGGTAAGCGGAGCTTGACAAAAAGGAGATGATTTCTCAGGTCCCCAGGGAAAGAGAGCAGGAGGCTGGGAGAGGAAATCATGGGAAGACAGAGGGATCTAACATGCAATTTTATTAAGTAGGATGTAATAAGAATCCTTTTCCCCATCGTACAACTGAATCTTCCGGGAATATTTATAGCTCACTAATTTTTGGTTTAAAATTGGGGTGGGGGGAAGATATGGCAAAGATGTGTGAGGGGCACAGCAGAGGCCGCGCTTAAGAAGTCCAGCCCGAGCAGGATGCAGAGTGTCTGGAGGCTAAGAATGGCTGTTACATTTGATACTGAGTTTTATAAAAATGGAATGAGATGAATACAAGAGCTCTCATATTTCTGTAATTAATAATAATAATAATAATAATGTCTCCAGTATCTCTTTTTCTACGATATTTTTTGTATAAAATTTTTTCTCCTTAACTGCTATAAAGGAAGACAGAAGTAAGGGAACCAGAAAAATAAATATGATCGTTGGACTAAGTATCGTTAAGTAGTGCCTAACAATGATGGCCATTCCCTTCTGTTTACCCAAAATCACAAGCACTGAAAGACTAAAATCAACATTTTCTAGATTCCTTTACATCTAAGACTGTAAACAAAATATAGGTTCTGAGGGTAAGATAAACTCATGTGATCTTTAGAAAGCAAGCGGAGGTGGAAGCATTTTTTTAATTAAGTTTATTTACTTATTTTGAGAGAGAGAGAGAGAGAGAGAGAGAATGCCAGCTGGAGCAAGGCAGAGAAAGAAGGAGAGAGAGAATCCTAAACAGGCTCCACACTGTCAGCACGTAGCCCCACACGAGGCTCTAACTCACAAACCCTGTGATCTTGATGTGAGCTGAGACCAAGAGTCAGAGGCTTAACCGACTGAGCCACCCAGGTGCCCCTTGAGGCCACTAGTGTCTGGCTTGTGCCAAAGGGTTGGCAGCTTTGGCTAAACTAGGAGCAGGAGTTTCCTGCCTTCCAGTTCATAGCTATGGAATTGCCCCAGACTGCCGCTTCTATGGCTGTGTGAATAACTTTATAAGCATCTAATTTCCTATATTAAATCTTGCCCTGCCTGCAGTACCTACCTATCACTGATTTCTGTGTCTCATACCAAATCTAGAAAAATATCATGACATATTAGGTCTACCATGTTCAGAAATCTCTAGATTAAACAGTCAATGGTTTAATTTGTAATCAGCATGATCTCTCTCCAAAGTGTTCTGTGAAAGGAAGAATAGCAACTTTCTTCCTGCTATCTTAATTTATTCAATTCTATTAATATTTAGAAAACTCCCACTAGGCTATAGGAGTACTTATTCAATTTATGAAAAACTTTACCACCATGGGGTATGCAATTCCACGTTTTAAAACTTTCAATCACCATCAAAAAAAAAAAAAAAAACAGACAAGCAGCCATTAAAACAGTGAAGTTGAATAGAACTTTCTTAGGAAGCAACTTAAATGAGGTTTGTGCTGTGGCCTACAGGTCAGTGTGTGGACATCTTAACACAGCAGGAAATTTGGGGTAAATTTTACCCACCTCCAGAAAGGCATACCCAAAGGATGATGCTTCTAACATTCCCTTTTTCTCATCATTTATGACTTTTGAAACTTCCACTCTCCCTCCCAGCCACCTGTCTACATTTCTAATATCCTTCAGGGGCCAAATGAAATCTTCCCTCCTCCAAGGAGATTTCCCTGACCCACTTGCCATGATTTCTCCCTCACTTGTTTTGTAATTCTTGTACCTATCCCATATCCCATTCATTCTGATACAGCACATTTTTCTGGATATAAAAACACATTGTAGTTCCCTGAAAACTATCCAGACTATTAACTCAAGATGTTAAGGGCTAAATTTTTTTTGTTTTGGGCTTTCTTGTTTATTTGTTTGCTTGTTTCTTTTGTCATTGCTTGATCTCTAGCACCTAGCACAGTATTTGATACTTAGTATGCTCTTGATAAATACTTTCTGGAAAAAGTTGTGTTATCAATAGATATTGATCCATCAAAAATCCATACACCCCTATCCATAAGACAGAGTGGTTCATGGGATACTCCTTGCATCCTGTGGTGGCCACGAGTCTGTTTCTCACCAATAAAATGGAAGTACAAGAGAGCTATGTCCTTACTGGGCTGGAGCAGTAAGAGCCAGGTCCCTTCCCCTTCTGATGGCTAGCAACAAAAAAGTCTAAGGCCCCTTTGTAGTTAGGGAGCCACAAGATGAAAGAAGCCTATATCCTCAAATTACCATTCAGGAAAAAAAAAAAAAAAGGCTGTCTATCCATTGGGAAAACACATACTGAACATAAACATAAGTGAGAAATTAGAATTTATTTTATTATCTCCACAGAGACCTATACATGACTGTTTGTAGAAGTTCTACTCATTATAGCTAAAAACTGGAAACATTACAAATGTTTAATAACTAATATATAGATAAATACAGTTTGGCAGGTCCAATAGAATATTACTCAGCAATGGAAAGGAATGCTATATGCAACAACATGAATGAATCTCAAAAAGCATCATGCTAAGTAAAAGAAGACAGATACACAAAAAAGTATATATACCAAATTAGTCTATTAGCATAGTAATTAATATACTAACTTTAATATGATATTAATATAATATTCTGGGAAAGGCAGACCACAGGAAGATAAGTCAAAGCAGTGGCTGTTAGTTTCTAGAGGTGAAGAAGATTAACTCTAAAGGATCACAAGGAAACTTTTTGGAGTGATGGAAATGTTCTATATCTTAATTGTAATAGTGAGTTTGTAGCTGTAAATAGTTGTCAATGCTCACTGAACTGTATGCTTAAAATGGGTGAGTTTAGCTATGTATAAATTATCCCTCAATAAACCTGATTTTTAAAAAAATCTGCTGTGCTAAAGACATTGGAATTTTGGAATGCACGTGATACATAGCCAAATATGGTTGTGTCATCCTAGCTAATACACAGACCACAGAAGAATGAAGTCACACACCATACCAAGGGCTACTTCTGCACGCTCCAGAAGCCCTGCATGTTGCCTCGCTCATAATAAGTGCTCAGGAAAAACATGTTGAAGTAAATTTAATTTCCCTCCCACAATTTTTACATTCTGTGGTTTGCCTAAAATCATTTAGATATTCATCCATCCATTGCCTCCTATCACCGCACACCATAAAACAAAAGCTGCCAAGCCTCGAACTCTGCAAACACATTTTTCAAATACTTTCCATGCAAGCAATCAGGCATTGGCCTGTTTTATTCATAAGATGATTTTTCTTTCTAGCTGCTGGAGCCATTTAAACATTTAAAATCCATAAAACTGCTTTAATTTTTTAAGAACACAAATGGGGATTCCATTGCACTGAATATGGAATTATTTGGTGCTATAGCAACAAGGCTCCTTATGCCATTCAGAATTCACTCACTAAGGGGAGCCCTCTAATAGCCTGGCTTTTTGGTCATCCTTCTTATGCACAGATTTAGCTTAGGCTTCTCACACCAGCCACTCTTCCACCTTGAGATTATCTTTCTCTACCTTGAGAAGAGTTAATACCCCAACATTTTATTGAAACTTTTCCCCAAAGTTAACCAAAACAAATGAAAGTGCCCCGGGAAAAAAAAAGAATTTAAGAAACAGATTCTCTATTTAGTACAATTTTCTAGAAAGGATTGCCCCCAGAATATGCAACTAAAATATTAAGGGGGTTTAAAGAGAAGATGGTGAAGGCTTTAGAATCAGCCAGATGTGCAACTTACATACTTGCTAGTTCTGGAAAATGGGCATGTAATTTCAGCTCTCTGAGCCTCAGTTTTCTAATCTATAAAAATGATTTGAGAAACCCACTGATGCAACAAGGGATTAAGGATTAAGCTTCAGCATTGATAAATAAGATGAGACAGAAAAATCCAAAGAGGTGAATTTTTTTTGAGGGAAGAATATCAGAGTGCAAAAAACACCAGGTCACTCTTGCATCTCAGAGTTAAGAATGATCTAGAAGCAAAACCATTTTCAAATTTGAAACAATTTGTTGTGATATAAAAGAATAGGGACAAGCCCCACGTGGTTAGGAAAGCTATTCTTTTTACGGTGTTAGCCCCAGCCTGGCACGTGGTGGGTGATCAAAGTCACCGAATGTTGAATGAAAACCCAGATTCTGGACTCAGACTCATCATAACAGCTGTTATTGCCCCAGTGGAACATAGTTTCCTCGTATGTAAAGAGATCATCTGAAATGGTACGTTTAGCTCTGAAATACAATCGTTTATAGCTCCTAAAAGTGAACAGGGCCTTAAGGGGTCGTCTAGTTAATACTGTTCCTGCTGTCTCTGTTTCCACCCCTGGCAGAAGGGCACGTAAACCTTCCATGATGGATGGCTGCCCATCCTTTTGATGGAATAGATGTAAATGACACTGGGTGATATTTCTGTGTCTCCTCTTATGTACCATTAATAATTCCCTACGTTGTAAAAAATGTGCAGTGCCTACTAACTAAAATGTCAAAATTGACACGCTGAGATTACAGTTACTCTAAGAACAGAGTCAAATACCTCCGAAAGAACAATTTGTATTCTGAAGTCGGCTGCAGTCTTAGAGCTGCCGCACGGTGCCTTGACATTATCAGAGCCATGTGGAAGTAAAATCTGTCTCTCAAGACATATTTTTACTTTGGTCAGACAATTAATGAGAGAGGCTATTAAAGCCAATCTAAGGTTGTTAGCATTTGAAAAGGAGCTCCCTGAAAAATGGGCTAAGAAAGAAGACATTAAAATAGACGAACCAAATTTGGTGATGGCGCATTTCCCCACTTTGGATGGTTGATGGACAGATAATGCGAACAGATGATGGATGAGTCAGTAAGGTAACAAATGGCAGAGAGAAAGCTGTCTTCTGCAGCACAATGACATTCTTGGGGACTTGGCCTGACACACCAGTGTACAACTGCTTTGTAGATGAATTAAGGATTGTCATTCGGAGGACTAGAGATATATAATCTATAATTTTTTAGAGGGTGTTAGTGCTAATTAAACAAAAGGCACCCTCCTCATCATCCCCCATAACAAGATCCCTTTCTTTTGGTATATGTGCTGCTGAAGTGAGTACATCATCCCTTTCTTAAATCCTTATGACAAAGGGGTTAATGCAAAGTTTGGTCAAATAGCTAAAATTTGGCAATTGAATGATTGTAAGATAGCATGGTTTAACAGGGTGACACGGGGGCTAGAGGACCAGGAACAGGACAGACAGAGCAAATCAGGTATTTTAGTCAGGGTAGGATGGGCTCCACAAGGTAACATCATCTGCACCTAATCACGCATGAAAACTTTTTTTTTTCTCTTCTCTTACAAACAGCTGTTTCAGGATTGAGGGTTTTTCCAGGGCATCTGGATCTCTATGCAGCAACTTTGTGATCCATGATTCTTGGATATGAAGGCTCTGCTATCTCAACATAAGGGTTTCTCATTCCTCAGGGCAGAAAAAGAGATTGAAGAGAACAGCCATTGCTGAGCACCACACAGAACAGCTTTGGGGAAACCACCACACCTTGGCCCCCAAGCCATCTAATTGAGTTGTCCCCACCCTGGATTCAGCTCCATCACCACATAGGATCTTGTGTCCCTAACTTCACCTGCAGTGATGAAAACTAAACCAGCTTATATGAAGATTTTGTATGTGGACACTTGAATTTTAATGGAAAGATGAAAACCCAGCCCATTCTTGGAGCTTAGCATGAGGGTAAAGAGAGAAGGGCAACAGATATTGGGGACCAATGTAAGAGGTATGAGTTCCTACACTGATTCCTAGAATAGCTGAGTCCTAGACCCAGACTTCTATTCATACGGAGGGCAACCCCATGAAGTGGAGCAGATGTCAGGACACCAGCCAGGCCTCACAGCTGGCACCCTCAATCCTTTTCCAGGCTTCAGGGCACATGTGGCCCCATTGAAGGATGCCTGAAGACCAAACTCCACAGTGCAATGCTAAGGAGCTAGGCAAAGCCAACATTGAAGGTTACCTGGCAAATGCTTTTTCAGCACATACTGCTCTCAAAATGATAGTTCACATGTAAAGCTCTCATTTTACATGAACTAACCCTTAATCCTCTTAATAATATAGGATGTGCAGCCAGCAGCCAAGCTCACTATACTATTGTTTCAGAACATCCAGCCCCCTGGCAAGTGCCCTAAATCATCTCACACTATGGTCTCGATTGTATCCCCAGTGACTGCAGAGCTGCTCCTGAGTCCAGTCTCTGTGACCAGGGTGCCTGTCTCTTGCTGCTAAAGCTCCTTAATGTTGATCATTTGTTTAATTTTCATTAAAAAAAATTTCTTAATTTTCATTGAAACCTCTTTGCTGTGTTGAGGATCCCTAAGGCCACCCTCAGTTTCAGCAACTTACTAGGAGAACTCCTCACAGTTCTCAAAATAAAGTTCATACTCTTGATTCTGATTTACTACAGTGAAAGGATATAAAGCTTAATGCAGCAAAGGTGCATGGTGTGAAGTCCAGAGGAAACCAGACCCAAGCTTCTAAGGGTCTTTCTACTTATAGAATCACACAGGACAGCTTAATTCTTCCAGCATGGAAATACAGCCACATATGTGAAATGCTGTCTCCCAAAGAAATCCTTGGAGCCCTGATGTCCAGGGCTTTTACTGGAGGCTGGTCACAAAGGTACCCTCTGCCTAGCATGTATCAGAATCAAGTCTCTCAGAGGGAAAAACAGGTGCTCAGCATAAACCACACTGTACAAATCGTTGAGGACTCTCATCAGTCTGGGGAGGGTGGGACCCCACTTGAAATTCAACTCCCCAGATATCAGCCAAGGGCTAACCCTACACACAGACCTTCCTAAGGATAGCAGTCAGACTTGATATGCTATCATCTTTTCTACACACTTTCCTATCCACCAGGTGCTATACTAAAGAATGACTTAAAAGTTTTCATTTTTTAAGTCTCTACTATGTTCCAAACTCTGGATATGTAGAAAAAAGGGTAAAAAAAAAAAAAAAAAAAAAAAAAAGGCAGACAGAAATCCTTCCCTCACAGAGGTTTCATTGTTTAGTGAGGGAAATAGACTTCAAGGAAACTAATAAATATAT
This sequence comes from Suricata suricatta, assembly GCF_006229205.1. Classification (NCBI taxonomy): domain Eukaryota; kingdom Metazoa; phylum Chordata; class Mammalia; order Carnivora; family Herpestidae; genus Suricata; species Suricata suricatta. The sequence goes on along the minus strand of NC_043702.1, from coordinate 94,026,060 downwards.
AATAAAAAGTGTCTTGTCACCTAGAGGAGAATGCTCTGAAGCAAACTAAATCAGGGAGAGAAAATAAAGATGACATAAAAGGCACTCCAGAGGAAGTAGTTAGGAAAGGCCTGGGGCACATCTGAACAGAGACCTGGGTGAAAAGAAGGAGCAAGTCATGTGACTCTCAGGGGAAGAGCTTCCCAAGCAAGCAGAAGGGAGTGCCAAGTCTTTGAGATGGGAATGTGTGTGGTATGTGTGGAGGAGCAGCAGAGAGACCAGGATGGTAGAGAGTGGCACCCATGAATGAAATTGAAGAGGTCAAACAATATCCAAAGTCCTTGCCTTGGTCACTAAGTCCCACTATGATATGTCCCTGTGTAAGTGAGACCTGATGCCAATAGAAAGGTTAAGTGAGGGGGTCAATATGTCTAGTTTAATATTTAAAAAATGAGTTGGTCATGCTTCCTGCCTATGGGGCTTCTGGTCTACTAGAAGAAACTGTTGCATCATTAGTGATAGCAATTTAGCAGTTTACATGCCAAAAGTGAGGCAAGGAAAGGAACAAAGTTAAAGGGTTGATGTTCTCTGATTTAAAGACATGTTATAAAGATTTAGAAATGAAAACAGTGTAGCATAGAGATAGACAAATGGCTCAATGGAACAGAATAGTCTAGAATTAGGCCCAAACAAATATACACCACTGGCTTGGACAAATGTCAGGCTGAGTTTTGACAATGTTAATTCAGTGGAGAAAAGACAGTCTCTTCAGCAAATGGTGCTGAAACAACTGAATATCCATATGCAAACAAAATTTTACCTTGGTCCATACCTCAAATCATGTATAAAAATTAGCTTGAAATTTATTGTGGACCTAAAGGTAAAACTTAAAACCATAATATTTCTAGAAGAAAAGATTAAAAAAGTATTTGTGGCCTTGAATTAGGCAATAATTTCTTGGACACATAACCAAAATCATGATCCATAAAGGAAAAAAATTGATAAATTTGATTTCATCTGAATTTTAAACTTCTCTCTTCAAAAGACTCTGTTAAAACAATGGAAAGACAAGCCTCAGAATGAGAGAAAATATTTTAAAAGTAAACAACCATATCTAGGATAAAGAACTTGTGTCTGGAATACATAAGGTTCTCTCAAAATTCATTAATAAGAAAGCAAATTACAATTTTAAAAATTAGGCAAAAGGTTTAAACAGACATTGCACTAAAAAAGATATACAGATAGCAAATAAACACATGAAAAGATGTTTAACATTATAATCACAATGAGATACCAGTATCATAATGACTAAAATTTAAAGCAAATAACTATTCTGATCTTTAACAAAGACATGGAGAAAGAGAAAGTCTCTTATACCACTAGTAGGGATGTAAAATGTCACTTTGAAAAACAGCTTGGCAGTTTCTTAAAAAGTTAAACATATACATATCAGGTGATATAACCATTCCACTTTGGGGTATTTACACAAAAGACATAAAAGCATATATTTATAGAAAGACACACCAACGGTCATAAAACCTTTGCTTGGAAGAGGCCCAACTGGAATCAGCCTAAGTGTCAATCAGCAAGTGAATGGAAAGCAAATTGTGACATGACTCATCCAATAGAATACTACTCCACACTCCAAAAGAATGAACTACTGATACAGACAAGAACATGGCTGATGGTCAAAATGCTGAGTAAAATAAGCCAAAGAGAGGGAGAGACCACACTGCATAATTTAATTCATATAAAATCCTTGAAAATACAAACTAATCTGTAGTCACAGAAAATAAACAAGTCCTTGCCTGTGGAGAGGGGCAGAGGGCCGGAGGAAATTTTTGGAGGTGATGCACATGTTCATTATTAATCATGGTGATGGTTACATAGGTATATATGTGTGGAAATTTTGCCAAATTGTACATCTCCAATTTGTACAACTTCTATATGACAATTATACCTCAATAAAGCATTAAGAAGGAGAAGGTAAAGGGAGAGAAGGTTGTAAGTATATCTAGTGCAAGAGGAAGAGACAGGGCAGAGTTCTGAAAGGATATGCACCTCTTACTTACCAGAGTCCTGACTGAAGTCAGCATGGTGCAACTACCACAGCCATTGTTCACCTGTCTAGATGCCTTCATGTTTCCAGCTGCTGAAGCATATCCTCATTACCTGCTCCAAACTTTAAAAACTAATTTGAATGTCCAGATACCAATCTTCCTAAATGTAGCTCAACCAGCTGGTCACAGAGTCCCTTCCCAACCACTAGTAAGAAAGTATAGTTTAAATATGCATGACTGCATATGAAAAAATATTTAATATCAATTGTCATTAGGGAAATGCAAATTTGAACAACAATGAGATACCACCACACATTTATTAGGATGGCAAAAATCCAAACAACCAGTGATACCAATTCCTGGCAAAGATGCAAGGCAACAGTATCTCTCCTTCATTGCTAGTAGAAATGCAAAATGGTACAGCCAATTTGGAAGATCGCTTTTTAGTTTCTTACAAAGCTAAACATAGTCTTACCATACGATCCAACATTTGCACCACTTGGTATTTACCCAACTGATTTGAAAACTTAGATCCACACAAAAAACAGCATACAAATGTTTATAGCAGCTTTATTCGTAATTTTCCAAAACTGGAAGCAACCAAGATGTCCATGAGTAGGTGAAGGGATAAACAAACTATGGTACATTCATACAAAAGAATGCTATGCAGCAATAAGAAAGAAAGAGCTATGAAGCCATACAAGTGCATGGACGAATCTTAAATGCATAATGTTAGGTGAAAGAAGCCAGCTTGAAAGGTCGCATATTGTGTAATTCTATTCATATGACATTCTAGAAAATGCAAAACTATAGAGATAATAAACAGATCAGTTGTTTCCAGAGGTTTAGGGGCAGTGGGGAGGATATGGTTGAATAGCTGAAGCACAAGGCATTTTTTAGAATGGTCAGACTATTTTGTATGATATTATAATTGTGGCTACATAACTATGCATTTATCACAACTCCTAGAACGTTAAGGCACAAAGACTGAACTTTAATGTATGCAAGTGAAAAAAGAATAATTTAAGATGCCAAAGGATCTGTGGGTAAGATGCAGATGTGCCCCAAAAAACCTTATTGTATTTACAAGTGGGTGAAAAAATTTCACTGAAGGAGACGGAGGAAAGGTGCTAACCTAAGTAACTTTGGAAATGATGGAGAATGTGAAACTAAAGGCAAAAGAAACTATACAAAGCAATATACTCTCATTGATAAATATATTCCCACAGAGGTGCAAGATGAGCACTAACATACAGAATTGTTGAATCACTATATTGTACACCTGAAACTAATATACAGTGCATGTCAATTATACTAGTATTTTGAAAAAATAAATCATTTTTTAAAAGGTTAATAATTCTGAATCCACTATATCTGGATGCTGGAATTGAACCATTAAGGAAATGAATGGAGGGTGATGGAAGCCAGGTATCTCCCTGTTGGAGGGCGAGGTCATAGATAAACCAAGAGAGAAGCCTAGAACAATCCATTAGGTGATAGATTAGCAGGAGACATTAGTGCAAGTTCAAATTTAGTTTAATCCCACCTCTGTCTGACACCCCATCAAGCCATAAGGCCCTGTAGCAGGAGACCATCTGTCTTCCCTGTCCATTTCAACTACATCAAACAGGACTGGAAAACCCTCTATATTAATAGATAGTTACATTCAAAATATTTATAGACATGTGTATATAAACAGGTTAGTATACACACATATATGCCTTTACTCTGTCAGTTTAGCTGACCTAGAAGCAACACAACCCTGGTAGCAATGGGCACACACAACATTCAGATCTTATTTTCTAGGACCAGTGTCCAATGAAAGGATCTGGACTTCCTAAAGAAATGGCTACTTCTAGGACTGGGTCAGAAAATATAGAAGATGAGTCTGGAGCATCTTGTAGTGCCAAAAAAAATAAGTAAATACTTAAAAAAACCACTGATCAAAAAAGGTCAAAAGAGCTCAAGAACCAGCACAAAGAATAATAAAAGAAATAAAGTATTATTCAATTATAACCCAAAATATGAAATAAATATCTATGTGTCCATACTGATTAAATAAGTAATCAATATAGAGAATAGACAAATCTCCTATGCAGACTAATTCCAAATAATTTATATACATACTTTGCTCACCAAGAAGAGGTGGGCTATAACTACCATCCTGAAGTATGGGAGTTTTTTCTTTAAAAGTAGGGACTTCTTTTCAAGGAAAGGAAGGGAAAAGAAAGTAACTATACAGTGAAACCTGACAAACACTATTTCATCCACATGACCAAGGTCAACATTGACAGTAATAAGTCATGTTGATAACACATACCCTTGACATGAGGTGATGGGAATGGCATCTTACCTCTGTGGTCTGCCTCCCAAAGACCCAAAATCCCAATCTAATCATGAGAAAAACATTACTTAGGTCCCAGTTGAGGGACATTCTACAAATATCTGACCAATACTCTTCAAAATTTTGAAGCTCATCAAAAACAAGGAAATTCTTAGAAAATGGGACAGCTGAGAAGAGCCTAAGGAGACATGAGAGCTAAATGTAAATACGGTGCTGCGGATGGGATCCTGGAACAAAAACAGAACATTAGGTAAAACCAGGGAAACCAGAACAAATATGGGCCTCATGATAATGTATCAATATTTCTTTATTAGTTGTGACAAACACACTGCAGTAAGTAAAGCAATGATAATGGAGGAAACTGAATATGGGGCATGTGCAAACTCTCTGTACTATTTTCACAATTTTTCTGGAATTCTGCACTATATCAAATATAAAACTACTATAAAGAAGTTTACTCAGGAAAATCATGTGACTCTAGAGTCAGACAGAGTTGGGTTCAATGTCACATCTGTATGACCTTAAGCAAAACACTTAACGTCTCTGCACCTCAATGTCCACAATGTTATGGAATGTATGAATATAGCCACATCCTCTCTGTGTCTCTATATAGGCGACCCCCTAATATATGCCCCTTCCCTTCCTTTTCTGTATAAGATACAACAATCACAAAGCACCTGGTAGGGAGTGTGAAGGCCATACCCAGCTGGCTCTTCTCCAGTTAGCTTCTGGCCTCTCTCCAGAACTCAGACGGGATGGGTGTCTCCTTCCTGTGTGAAAACCTAACAGTAGTGAAGCAAATAACCTCAGAAATGTGTACTGGATTCCTTTACACTAGATCCTACACTTCAGGTAAAGGATCCCTTACAAATACATAGGACCATGGTCCCCTAAGCCATCCAGAAAGCAACCAGGTTGTGTGCCCTAATCCAACACCCTCAGTCTCCACTCTGGTCTCTGGAATTCCTGGCCATGCATGTACTATCCAGCTTTTCTATCTTGACCTCAAAATCTGTATCTAAAAGCCCACTGTGTAATGACTTTTTTCCCACCATCTCAGATGACTCAAAACATATGGCATGATTAAGGCCACAGGCGGCCAATCTTTCCTTCCTGTTTTTTTTCTTTCTGTTCTTTTCCTCCCCTTTATCACTCCTCCAATATTTAGCCATAGTTAGCATCCAAAGAGAACCCAACATGGAATTTTCATTTGAAAGTAGTGCAACAAGGAGAGGCAATGAGGTTTCCTTAATTTATCTTATTATTTGTATTTAGCAAATACTAATATAATGTTTACAATGTACATTATAAATATTCGTTCATTTTAATTATGACCTTACAATGTTAAGACCTCATAAATATTAATTCAATTAATCTTCACTTCATCCCTGCGGTACTATTATTATTTGTATTTTACAGGTGAGAAAACGAAAACACAAGTATCATTAACTTCCCCCAGGTCAAAGAGCTAAGTAGCAGCAGAGCAGAGCTGCTGTAAGGACCCAAGTCTGAACCAAACTGACTCCATGACAAGCTTCAAGTTTCCTTCTGACCTTGGAGGCCTAGGTGTTGGTTTCTCAAAATCATTAGACAATAAAAGGGCACACATTGCCCAAAGCAGGAGGGACCACCCTTGTAACACCCAATCAGGAAAGGCCAGCTAACACCCTTAACATTTCTAAGGATAGGCCTAGAGATAGAAGCTATAGAACCACTTATTGCTTAAGGCTAGTTACACCCTACATGAGGGTCCTGGGTCCACTCTGTAGTTGGTTAATACTCTAAATGTTGTGATTGGGTCATTGTACCTGTGTCACAATTTCCTGTAACTCCCCCTTCCCAAACCCGTAAAGGCCCTAACCCACTTTTGCTCGGGGCTCTCAGCATGGGTCCACTGCGTTGGTGAAGTCTGTGAGATCGATCTTATAAGCCCATAATAATAAATGCCCTTTGCTTTTGCATGCGTGACTCGGTCTCCCTGGTGGTCTCTGGTTTTGGGGGATGATATTGAAATCTTGGGCATAACACTGCGGGTTCAAATCCCAGCAATCTATCCCCCTGGTACAGAGGCTGTGTGGCAACAGAGGCAGACAGTTCAGTTTTTAATTTTATTTTATTCTCACAGAAGCCAAGATTACTATTCACACACACACACACACACACACACACACACACACACACACACACACCTAATAGATGGATCTTGAATTAGTTAAATGTTTGCCTAGGAAGGAATGGGAGAGACAGACAGAGTTGTAGGGATATTGGATGCATCAAGGAAAGGGTTTTTTTTTTAGTTTTTTAAATTTATTTTTGAGAGAGAGAGAATGAGTGGGGAAGGAGCAGAGAGAGAGGGAAACAGAATCCGAAGCAGGCTCCAGGCTCTGAGCTGCCAGCACAGTGCCCGCTGCAGGGCTTGAACCCACGAGCCATGAGATCATGACCTAAGCCAAAGTAAGACAATTAACCCACTGAGTCACCCAGGCACCCCAGCAAGGTTTAAAAAACAAAAACAAAAACAAAAAACAGAGTCTTCTAAACACTGTCCTCCCACCCAGTCCCAGGGCAATGCTTCTCCCCCACCTGACACCCCACGAGCGACAGTGTCCTGTAGCAAGCGGCCCCTTGTGGTGCTTCCCTATCCATTTCAAGCACATCAGACAGACAGGACTGAAATACCGTGTTATGTAATCAGTTGACAAAATCTAGGCTTTTTCTGTACTTTCCAGGTACTTTGAGCCATAACACCTCCCAGACCTATTGTCATCAAATTCTCTGTTAAAATAATTAGACTCCAGACTTGTGCCTACAAGGATGCCTTGGTTTCCACCCACATGGAAATGATTGACATTTCTAATCTCACAACCCACCTGGGAGGATCAATCATTAAGAAAACTGATCAGAAGAATGCACTGGTACCTCTCCTATCCTATCTTTAGCATTGATGAGGGTCACTCAATTTGCATATTTAAAGGTGTTCTTAACTCAGATTTGGTGTGTTCCATTCTTCCCAGACTTTGGGGGAATATTAGAAACAGGAGAGGTTCCTGCAGGGGTTATTTTTCTTGTTTGTGGGATTTTACATCTTCACATACCCCTCTTCCTCTGGGCTTCAGCTCCTTGATTTCCTTTCCCATCTCTTCAACCAGCTGATGATTCCTGGTCAAGCATGGGCGTCCCTGAGTGGAGTATGGTGTGGGCTATGTTGGAAATAAATCTATTGTCTCGTGCAAACAGCATAAGACCAGTGATTCCAAAGGTTCTAACAACTCGGTCTTTGGCTTTAGGCCAGTTTACCCATCTCTCCAGGCATATGTTTTCTCATCAGGCAAATCAGCATAACCAAACCTTACTCTACTGCCTTCTCTGAATCACAATGCGGTTCTCAATTGAGCAATACTACCTCCATACAGGGCATTTGGAATTGTTAAGTAGGGATTTGGGGGTTATCACAACATCTAGGGGGCATTACTAACATTTTAATGACAGAAAACCAAGAACCTCAAACCAATCTGCAGTGCTGGGACAGTCCCACATAATGAGAATTTTCCCATGAAAACTTCTAATACAGCATCCTCTAAAAATCCCTGTTCGAGCACCTAAAGACAAAAACTTCAAAGAGCTTTATAAATTCAAATATATTAGCACTAAGTAACTAAACTTTTGTTCAATTTTCTATTTCATTAAAAGCAATTCTATAACTGTGAGTGTGTGTGTGTGTGTGTGTGTGTGTGTGTGTGAGAATGCACTTAGACAGACTAGAAAAAGCACTCACTAAATTGTGCATCTGCAGAGCCAGGCACTAATTCTAATTCTACCACTGACCCACTGTGTGACCTTGAGAAGCACTTCCCCTCTCTTGGGTCACTCAGAGTCTCCTGATCCCTGGATGAAATGTTTGTTCTGGTTAATTTCTAAGGTACCATGAAGCTCAACATTTCCATGACTCTAAGACCCAAGAAAACCTCATTATTCTTTCTGTACTTTAATAAGCAAAAGTGACCAGTGTGAGTAGATTAAATAAAGGAGTTAAAGATTGATGGGGTTACCCTGTGCTTTTCCTATAAAGGTTAAGTCCAATGGAATGACAGCAGTGATGGAGAGATGTCACCAGAAGGTGGGGAAGGCAAATGGCAACAATGTTGTACGTTGCTACTGGTGGTATTTTCAGATAACTCAGAGGCAGAGCTAAGAACATGCTGAGGCATATCCTCGTAGCTGAGTGAAATATCTGGAGTCTGAGCAGGGATGTAACTGGTTGGGAAGAAAATTTGAATGCAGCCATTAATTTATTCTACAAACATTTATGAATCACATCGTTTAGTAAGTCCTAAACTGTCCTGTCCCGCCCCAGCCAGCAGGGCGGAAAATCCTCTCGTGGGTTCTTTTCCTGAGGGAGGGAGAGAAAGGGCAGGAAGGGGGAGCACAGAGAGTGAAGACAACACAGGGTATCCAATCAAGCCTCTCTCTTTTATTGAGAGAACACCCTATCTTATAAAGGTTTGGAGGCGGGAAAACAAGGCAGCTGACCTAGGTTGGTTGCTAGGAAACAGGGTTAAGGGATTAAGACTGGAGTAAAAGAGGAACCAGACTCAAGTGCTTTAGCACAGCACCTGAGGGGCCGATACCACCCTGCCTGCAGGCGGTTGATCTTTGATCTTCCGGCTTCTCCTGACAGGGAGTGGCGCTCCCCTGCCTATTTTTGCAACTCCCCTCAGGGAGTGACATATCCTGCTAGCAAATGGCCCAGCAGCTGAATCTTTGCCACTCCCCACACTAAACTAGAAGAGTAACAGAAAGAGAAAGCATAGCCCCTGCCCTGAAGGTGTTCACAATTTCCAGGAAGGAAACATAAACAATTTTTATAAACATGACAAATGCTGTCAAATAACAAGGTTCCTTAGAAGGAGAAGGCCTCACCTCAGGAAAACAGACCTTCTCAGGCCCTTGATCACATGGGGTCACCTGGCAGGGAGATGGTGTCACAGTGGGAAAGGAGGGGGGGAGCACCTTTGGGGGCAAGTGTGACAACACTAAGAGAAAGTGAGGCACGTGCAGGAGAAGACCATAAGGTAATTAGCAAGATGATGAAATAATAGTGAATCAAATACAGCAAAATTGGAAACTAGAAAGAGATGAGATTATTTTTAGATTGTCTAACTGCTGAGACTTAGAACAACCTGTATTCAGTCTTCTTTTGAAGTGAGATAATAAATATTTAAATTATTGGGGCTATTTACTTGGGTTTTTCTACTGGAAATAAACACATCTAACAAATGGATAGAGGTAACATCAGACCTAAAAGAAGAAATGGCTACAAGGAAGGTTCTCTGGGAGGTGACACTATGCAAAGACAGAAGAGACAGTTTCTTATTTAGCCCTCTGCACAATTTAAAATCATATGTATGTATTACTTTGATTTTTTAAAAAAAGCAGACAAATCAGGAACAAATTACACATATCCAAGACCTTCTATTTGTTATGTAAAATACATTAAAATTTTAAACCCTGGGGTGTTTTTTTTTTAGTTATTTCATTTTAAACTGTTTGCTAATGTTATGTATTAAAATAGAAGCCAGAATTTTGTCCACAGGATTTAATCACACATCTCACACACTTGCAACTCCCAGCTGAAGGATATCACAGCTGTGTGCTCACTCTTTCTCCCCCTCTGATGGCGGCAAATGTAGAAAATGCTATTTTTACATGGAGATGGGAAATAGAACTACAAACCCTGGAACAGCGGTTGTCAATCTCAGCATGTATGAGGATCACTTGGGAACTTGCTAAGGCGAGAAATGCCGGGTTCCGAGGCCCAGCTTCAGGGATCTTGTTTCTGGAAGAATATGCATTTTTAGAAAGTCCCCAAATGACTCACATGCAGGTGTCCCATGGTCCACACTAACCACCACCTGGTGTGAGAGAAACACCATGCTCACATGGCATGGGTTGACCATTCTCCCACCTGCCCCAATAATCCATTGATTCATGCCTGCAACAAATGCTTGCTGCACACAAACAGTTTGCTCATCACTGAATACACAGAGCTGACAAATATAGGAGTCTTGCCCTTAGAGAATTAACAGCACGGCTAGAAAGAAAACTCCTCTAGAATTGTCCTCAACATTCTTTTTTTTCTAGTTTTATTGAGGTATAATGAACAATAACATTGTAAGATATTTAAAGTGTTCGCTGTGATGATTTGTACATTGTAAAAGGATTTCCCCCATCCAGTTAATTAAAACACCCATCACCTCATATATTTATCTTTGGGGGAGAATGAGAACATTTAATATCTGTTCTCTTAGCAAATTTCAGTTATACAAAACAGTGTTATCAACTACAGTAACCATCCTCAGAACTTCGTTGCCTTTTAACGGAAAGTCTGTACCACTGTATCAACCTCTTCCAAGTTCCCTCACACCCAAACACCCAACGATCACTTCTAATTTCTAAAATTCTACAAACTTTTCTATGTTTCTAAAATTCTGCTGTTGGGAGCAGAATACCTCAGAGATGACACTTCAGAAATATTTCTTCTATCACTAAAGAGACTGAAATCAAGGTAGAAATGTGGAGAAAGCCTGGACCCAGTCTCTGATGGTAGAAAGGATCCTGCCCCTTGAGTTGCATCCTTCATTTTTCCTACACACACACACACACACACACACACACACACACACACGTACACACTTTTCCTTGGGATGGTTCTCTATACAGCTAATGTGTATAAGCATTTTTTGGGGGACTCAGATAGTGTCTAAACACAGGCAACAGGGCAACATTCGGGTAAATCCCAGTGAGTTTTGACATTTTAAACATCTCAGAGAATCGAATCAGATGAGATTTACTTCGACCCTACCAAACAACCTGTGATGATGAGTGAGCGCTACTTTGGTTCTAGGGGTGTTCATATCATATGTGTGAACTGAGTCAGCCAGAAGTGTTTCTGCCTCAGCCAGACATGCAGACGTGCTCACGTCCTGCCGACAGACAAGCAGGTGGGCTGGTTTGAGGCAGCAACAGCCTTGCATTCTTCATAAGCGGAAACCAAGTTTATGTTTGGTTCCAGACAGAAGCAAATATGCTTATGCTCCTGGTTACACTTTAAAATTAATTTTCCTTCTGATTATTCCAACCCAAGTTTCACATTTAAGGATTTATTTATGCCCCGCTCTTCATAAATCAGATGAATGAAGCAATAAACAAAGTTCAGACGATGAAGCATCATTGCTTTAATTAAAGCCACCTTTCTCGGTGCACATCAAGACTGTCCTGGTGAAACTGGCAGTCTTTGAAATGTGCTTCCCCAATTTAAGAAAGGGCCCTTTTGACTACAGGAGTGTCCTACTGGTTCTTTAAAATGTATTAATTTTTCAGGCATGAAACATTCTATTGGGTGTCGACTCTGTCCAACACTTTGCTCATTTCACTGTTCCCATTATCTCACCTGTTCTGTGAGAGATTTAAAATGTCAACAAGCATGTATTGTTACAGGTAACTGTTAAAAATGGCAGGCACTGACAAATGCAAAGCTAATGTGGCATGATCTTTACATATTGTGATTTGTGATGGTAGAACCTGTCAAACCAAAACCTCTAGTTGCAACCCCCACCCCAAGGCCACAGCATAATGAGGTAATAATACCTCATAGACAGTATTGGTCTCATTATGATTCTCTAGCACTAGTCTTATCGTCGTGTTTTGTTTTTCAGACAATTCTACCAAGGCACACTTCTATTATTCTTTTGTATCATCTTTACATATGGTCGTTCAGATCTATTGGACATATTTTAGCAAATATACATGCAATATCATCTTTAAAATAAGTAACCAAGCAAGAATGAGTCTCTGAGTAGGAAAATATTATCATTCAAGACATCGTTTTTTTTTTCAAAGGAAATATTAGACCGATGAACTATCGTACCAAATTAAGTGAAGTACTAATAATTAGCCAGACATCACGCAAAATATAGATTCTAAAAGCAGTGGTTGTGTTTGGGCTAGTGAGAAATAATAACTTTTTCTGGAAATGATATTGAAAGTGTAGTAGTAAAAATACTTTTCAAAGTATTGTTCCTCCCAGTCTGTTTGAGACATTGGCATAAAGAATTAGGCCATGGGGGGAAACTCATTTCCCTTGAAGATATATGAAAATCAGAAATTCCTAAACTAATCTCTCTACAATATTAATCTTAAGAGATATTTGGTGATTTAAAATGTTCCCTAACCTTGTATAAATGAGGTATCTTTATACGGTAGTCCCCTCTTAGAAATTCCAAGTGAATCTCTGAATCACCAAAGTTTAGAAGTCCTGTTGTAGACAGCCTTTGAATTTTGCTTAAACTACAGTTCCCCAGGTAGCATTCTAGGTCATGGAGGGAGGGTGGTTAAAATCTTGGAAAAGTATTCTGTCTTCCATCCAGATGCTCTGAATGTCTGGATAATGGTATGAATTTTTGACTTTTGGATGAATTAACTTGAATTAAGTTGGGCAAATAGGTCAGGGAGATGGTAAAAGTAAACAGGAAGGCCAATAAATGCTCTTGGTAAAACATCTATACATGATTCTTTGGTAAAATATTATTGGTTTTTACAAAATTCCTGTGAAGGAAAAACACAAGTATTCAAACACAAGTATTTCCCATTACTTTTCACGCACATCCCCAAGATTTCATCCTTTCCTGACTCCATCACTCTTCTTCCTGGGAACTCTCAGAAAGACAAAGTTGACAGCCGGGAGAAGGCAGTCGTGTAAATCCTGCTAAAACAAAATGGGAGTAAAACCTCCCAGGAAGCAATTCATCTCTGCTACAGAAGTTCCATGTTCAGTGGAAGGAGACCAGAATAATTGATGTGGAGGCCCAAAGGACTTGCGGGCTGCTTAAAATTCTTTGTCAGTGTGATGAGAAGGGTTTTCTAGAGTGTCTAAGCTTTCAAACCTGAATGTAGTTTTTAGGATCAAGCAAGAAAGACCATGCCTTTCAGGCAAAAAATTAAAATTTTATAGATTTCCTCAAGCTAAAAATCAGTGTTGTCCCCCAATCTACAAAATGAATTCAGTCAATTAGAGTCTCATGCTTCCTGCCAGACTGTTCAGTCAGGACCTTAACAAAAGGATACCAGTGTGGGAATATTCATGAACTCAGAGACTGGAAAAATCTGTTCTAAGCTCAGAGCTGCCTCTTAGCCACTATGTCTTTAGGCAGTTACTATAACTCTTGAGGCCTTAATTTCCTCATCTGTAAGAGGGGTGAGAGGGAATTGCTGTTGAATGATTATGCACTTACTATACTATAAAAGCGTTCTTAACCATCTTGCATGTAGTCAGCTTGCGGGTATAAATTTATATTCTATTAGCTCTAGAAAAAGAGTGGATGGATTCCTACAGCAAGCCATAGCATATCAAGAACATTTGAGTATTCCAGCCTCATGCTTGCCTATGTACTAAGTTCTGTTTGTTTAAAAATCTATCTATCCCAATTGTGACTATGACTACAATTCCAGCCTCTAATTTCTACTTTGCACTAGAAAGTAGAAAAAGAGAATTCTTTATCAGAATTTAAGTTAAATGTTTAGATAAGTCTCTATGGTAAAATAAGAGTGAGATTCTAAAAACGGTTGCTGAAATAGGTATAAGACAACTAAAAAGTTTTGGTTATGTAAAACATAAAAACTCAGAAGAATACTTCACTCAAATGTCTTCACATGGGCCTTCAAGTTCTATTTGAAATACTTTGACTCATAAGAATTTGCAAAAATAGTGTAGAGTATTTCTATGTACCCTGCACCCAACAGTGAGAATAACATACATAATTATAGTCTATTGTCAAGGCCAGGAAGTTGATGTTGGCATAGTATTATTAATTCTAGACCCACTTTATAATCCAAATTGTAAATAATAAGGATGCATTATGGGTATGGTAAATGCAAGAAAAATGAAGTAAAATTCCTACCAACAAATCCATGTCCATGCAATCAAAAGATTATCCAAATGTCAAAAAAAAATTATCAGAACTAAAAGTTTTTCAGCAACTGATAAGTAACACTTATATTGAAAAAAAGAAGCATTATATTGATGTACTTTGCATTAGCAGAGAAAAGTTTTAGAGTAGTCTACCTGATATGTGATATATTTAAGGGAGATAATAAACAACAAATGATTAATGGAGATTAAATATTGGAAAGTGAAATCATGGATGATACAAAAGTTATATTTTCTTTGACAGAAACAAATGGATCTAAAGTTGAGTAAGACGAAGGAAGATAAAGAGATACTGGATCAATATTACAGCTAAAAATTATTAACACAGTAAAGATACACAGGAAGTCATTTTTATGAACACCCTGAATTAATGCTATTGTTTTTTTTTAATGTATTGGGCCATACTATAAAAATCAGACAATGTAGAATTCTGCATATTATTATAATAACACACACTTATATATTGATCTTAAGGTGATATATGTGTATGTATATATATTTAATTTTTATAATCTGTCTTTTTTGAACTATCAGTCCCACCAAGTTACATCAAATAAGAAGGGTCTTACTATCCCGTAATATTATAATATAGACTTTTCTACTGGAGGACAGAGAAGAAAGAAAAACAAATAGAATATATTATCTCAAAATTCTCCAGAAGGAACTGTACTTATAACCTGGATCAGGAAAAACAAAATCATCCACTTTGAACTTATGTGTGTCAATTAATGGTTCCCTAGACAGATTCTTCCCAGATACCTCAATGGGATGTCCTCAGTTGGAAGAGACTATTTGAAAGAGAAAAAAAGGATTAGGGGAGGCCGGGATTTGATTGTGAATAGAGTAATCCATCAAAGAACAAGAGGGTCTAGTCTTAGGAAAACAAGATGGCTCCCACAGGTCTCATCCATGAAATAGACAGAATCTCTGGAGGAAAGAGTGTGCCAAGGATCCCTGACATGATCTCCAATAATCTGATTATCTTGACATAAAGAACTCTTTGCTGCTTTTACTGAAAATATTTCTTTGGAAATATTGCTATTATTTTCCCAATTAAATTTCACTAAAGTTCCTTTTGAAATGCTAACCCATTTAACCCATGGGCTAAAAAGAAAAGATCCAGCAAAATGTTTTTGTTCAAGAACAATATTACAGCTTGGATTGTGTCCCTCAAAAGGTATGTAGAAGTCCTAAACTCCAGTATCAGTGAATGTGACCCTACTTGGAAATAGGGTCTTTGCAGATGTAATCATGTTAAGATGAGGTCATTGGAGTGGGCTGTAATTCAATATGATGGGCATCCTAATAAAAAGAGACTACCATGTAAAGAGAGAGACACACAGAAAAAATGGTCACGTGCAGACAGAGGCAGGGATTAGAGTGATGTCGCCATAAGTCAAGGAATACCTGGGGTTACCAGAAGCTAGAGGAGACAGAAAAGATATTTTCCTAAAGGCTATGGATGGAACATGGCCTGCCAACAGTTTGAGTTTGGACTTCTAGACTCCAGAGTTGTGTGAGACAACAAATTTCTGTCATTTTAAGTCACCCAGTTTGTGGCACTTTAATATAGCTCTAGGAAATTAATTCAGGTAGCCAGGGCACAATGCCATAGGATGGAACAGAGTTATTAATTCTGGGGAAAAAACAAGAAGCTTCCTTCAGGACCTTTCCTTAGTATTCTTTGGGAAATCACACTTCTTGTTTGATTAAAGAGAATTTATCCCTCACATGAGTTAAGAGAAAGGACTCTTCACAGGTAGTCCTAGATAAGGTAACCATATAATCCCATTTGCTGGTTTATATGTCAGTCCAATGTGATTATTAATGTGTTACCTTTCTCTTTCAGAAGTATTGGTCTTCTGCTTATAAGTCTAACCTGCTAACATTCTAGTAGTCTAATAATTAGTTAACAGTGTTCAAACTTTGCTATCTTTTTGGTGCTCAGGGAGACAAAAGTAAGATGGCAACAAAAAAACCCTGAAAATATTGATTTTAAAAATAAATGCTCCACAAAATGTTTGGGGGTCCATGTGTCTTTAACCAGTCTTCAACACGTTCTGTTGTGGGGTAGTTCTGAAAGACCACCACACTACGAATAGAAGCAAGGCATGATTTTATTATGGCCATATGTTTTCATACGGCTGGGCCAAACCTGATCTCCCTGGTGTTAAGGAGCAGAGAATGGCCCCGAACAAAGGCAGCAGTGAGATTATATGGACAGAACATGTCATCATTTAGTTAACCATACAATCCATAGCATTCCATGGTAGCCAATTACATTATAATACACAAATGCCATCTTTGGCAGGAACCCACCACTCCAAGGCTCTTTGTCCCTTTAAAATGACCAGTCACAGACATCTAAGATATTGCGAGATAGGGACAATTTCTCATCAGTTAACTCTGTCTTTGCCAGGTCTTAGTAAAGGGTTGGGGTTGTGCTTAGCAAGCAGGCACAAGTTACACTTTCTGATAACTTTAACAGGGAGCTACCTAGGCTTTTATCTCAGTATTTTAGCAGTTACCGCGCAGCTAGTCAGGACAGTGAATGGGGAGATACGTTCAGAAAGCAATTTACAGAAGCCAAAACAGCTGGTTAATGATTTTTTATTTCACCCAGGTTTGTTAACCTACAACAGTTCTACATCTCCATCCTGTATAATAAGTATGGATTTGTGGAATCATGACCCCGAAAGCATGCAAGATCTTCCATTATGCACTGAATGCATACCTATGCAGACACATGAATAATATACACTTATAGCCAATCAGTTGTTTCTCTTTCAGGGAAGTTGGCACACCAAACATAAAGAAAAGGACATAGAACAAATGCATAGGGCTTGAAGACTATGAACATATGAAAATGCACATCCAGATAACCACAAAACAGGTACATCACCAGTTTCCAAAAGTCATCTGTCACATCACCCTCTAATCAAAATCAATCCCTCTCTGTAGAAGTAACCAAAGTCTAACTTTTACAATAATTATTTCCTGGCTTTTATTTATGGTTTTATGACCTCTGTATGTTTTGCATCTCAAAGAAATGTAATTTAGTTTTGCCTGTTCCCTCAAACGCTCAGTATAGGAAGTGTCTTACTTTCTTTGCTCAACACTGTGTCTGTGAGATCTCTGCATGCCCCTGCATGTAGCTATAGTTGATCTAACTTCATAACTTGATAGAGGAATCCGTCCTATGAGTAGAGCTCACTGTATCTGTTCATTCTACTAATAAAGGACATTCTATTATTGGTAGAGATGTCTTTTCCCATTTATGAGTATTAAAAAGCAGGCTGCTCCTATGAACATTCTTATACATATAGTCTTGTGCTCATTTGTAGGAGTTTTTCAGGAGTGAAATTAGTCATAGAGCATGAGTATTTTTAACTTTACTAAATAATATCAATTGCTGTACTAATTTATACTTCCACCAGCAATGTATGAGAGTTACTCTTGTTCTAAGTGTCATTAACACTTGGTATTAAACTTTTTAGTATTTGCAAATGAGGTGGCTGTGCCTTACCTTGTTTTACAAGGAAGATAAGACCAACCCCATTGTTGTCATGCCAATGGCCTTCACAATGCCACACATTGCATTACGGCCAGGGTCCACCTCACCTCAGAAAAATTTGATCTTAACTCCATTCAAAGCCCTCCAGTTACTCCATACAGTTTTTTTCTTTCCTTCTCTCCTTCTGACTGTCTCTCCCTGTCTCTCAACTTTCATGATATACAGGCTGTTTCTGAACTATCTTTGTTGGTCCCCAACTGTGTA
Source organism: Suricata suricatta (assembly GCF_006229205.1). Lineage (NCBI taxonomy): Eukaryota > Metazoa > Chordata > Mammalia > Carnivora > Herpestidae > Suricata > Suricata suricatta. The sequence goes on along the minus strand of NC_043702.1, from coordinate 94,007,914 downwards.
CTTCTTCATGATGCCTCTTTCCAGAACTGACTCTCCACTCACCCACTTGCTAAAGGAAGAAATGACCTCACAGAAACTAAGGCTCAAAGCAGGTAAGAGACTTATTTGAGAGTTATACAGCTTCAGAAGCCACATAAGATTCCAGATCTCCCAGTAGAAACCTGTGCTTTCTATTCTATGACACTGGTATAAATAATTGAAATCTGTAGATTTGGTGGCACCTATGTCCCATTGAATTCCAGACTGACGTAAAATTATCAGACCAAGAATGTGTCTCAAGAACTGAATTGAGTCTTTAAAAACAACGGGACATTCAAGGAGGTCACCTGCTTCCAAAGTGAGAGTCAACAAACACTGATGGTGGTGCTTTTACAGAAGTGTTCATCTCAAGCTGCCCTTTGTAAGGGCACCATGTAGCTTCCACATTGAGGCTTCATTTCAAAACCTCTAGTTGGCATTTCTATGCACATGTTTAAACTTCAGATTGAAATTTTGGTATTTTCCCTCCAGTGACGAATGTACCAGTTGTCATTTTTATGTTATAAAACTATTCCTTTATAGACCACAAAATCAAGAAGAAAGAAGAGACATAATCATCAGAAAAGAAGTTCCTTAAATAATAAGTTTACAATCAGTACTGTTTATATTAAAAACAAAACAAACAATAAAAAGGAAACAATAAAAAGAAACAGAAACCAAAGCCTAGAAATAGAAAGAGCATAAAGTTTGTAGACATAAATCTTGGCAGGGAGTGGGGGAGGTATTAATTCATTGTGCATCCTGAACAAATCACTTGACGTCTTCTACCTTTGGGTCCTACATCTGTGAATGGGCATAAAGAACTGTTCTCTACAAGGAGCTCTCCTGTGGATTAAATCAAAAAGGTAGGTGCAGCCCTTTGGAACTGTAAGTTCCTATGCCCATCAGAGTTGAAGGTGACCTTATTTTCACCATCAACCTGAGGACTGTATTTGGAGTATTTCATCTCAAATTCCAAGAGAATGAAAAAAGAAAAAAGTCTGTAATAAATACAAATTATTTCAGTCAGAAAATAAGAATCTAGTAACAAAAGACAAGAAGTGAAAATTTAGAAAAGAATCCCCAAAAGCGATGGAGCATTTCTGGAACTTGAGCTGAATTGACAACGGTATCCCAGGTGGTATAGACAGCCATTTTCTGCTGGTAAAGTGACTGTCACAACAATCTTCTGCTGTCACTTCTAACTCTAGACTTCTGTCATCTATCATCTTATAAAACAGTGTCACGCGTATCTTTGAGTTTGTCACAAATGTATTTTTTTCAGACACTGTGGAGACAGTGGCTGGCCAGACTTCTGGAATAAGCTTCTCACACGGGGGCCCATGGGCATCCTTTGGTGTCTCTGGGCCTCATGTCTCCATCGGCCAAATGGAGATGGTGTCTATACAGCATAATGCACAGGATTTTTGTGAGAATCCAGAGATCGTGTGTGTGGAAGAGCTTTGTAAAAATGTAAAGCCACACATGAGTTTGGAGGAGATGAGGCAGCATGTGAATGTTATTTTTATGTGTTTGCAAAAGGATCCAACCCCTGAGACTTAGATTTCCCCAAAGATTTGATGTGAAACATGAGATGTCCTCTCTCTGTTCTGATGATAAGAAAAACATTGCCTTCTATTACTATTAGAATTCCAAGGCCTTTCTTATGATGAAAAAAAAATCACTGTAGACTGCATTTGAGTAGCTTTATACTGTTGTATTTCTGCACCAAATAACTCTCAGGCTTTTATTAACTGTTCTACTGAGTCCTATTTATCAGAGAGGCAGGTGTATTACCTGATAATACAGTAAGCTCTGGTGGATGTATGAGTTGTTTTATTTTTTTATACCCATAATCAGTTCCCAGAGCATAATAAAACAAATGGCTTATTTCTCCCCACCCCCAGCCCCCTTTAGTTAGTTCCTAGTCATGAAGCTATAAATTATCAACCTTCAAGAATAACTGTTGCCATTTAATAAGAAATATAAAATATACTCTCATCTAACAAGAGACATCATAGATAAAAACAAACAAAGTGTTCTTTAAATTTGGTAACATGATGAAAGATGGGTGCAAGCATGCGTGTGTATTGAAGTTAGTGGTGGGCACGGCCGGGGAAACTGTTAAAAGGACCTCAACTAGATGTCATAAAGTGGATATTACACATCATTTTTCTAAAATGCAGTTGCAGGCATCTTATCGTACCTTCTCCTGAGCTTTGCAATTCCCCAAATTGTCAAAGCCAAGAAAAGAAGCACCTTATCATTTGGATATAGAGGCATGAAAGCAGAAGCGAGAGCAGACGTGTACCACGTTGAGGATACAGAGCCCTGGTGGGGCTCAGGAGGCAGCCAGACCTCCACATCCAAGCTGGCCACCTTCCTGCCCCTCCTGCTGTCTTTGCTCCTCTCCTCTCTCTGCTCTTGTCCCAGGGCTCTCATGCTTTGCACAGGCTGAACCAACTTCTAGTCATCACAGACTGGTTTTGAATATTAAATATTAAAAACAAAAAATTGTTCTAATACATCCTATTTGACAAATATTACCACTTGTGCTTAAGTCTCTGGTTAAATGCTTTAAGTCCAAAATTCTTACCTAAATCCTTAAGGGTCTTACTTTAAATAGGCAAATGGGGCTGAGATAACTGAGATCTTATTAGAAGTGAAGAATCTCTATTGAGCAAGCAAAAAAGAAGCTAGACATAAGAGAATACATATGTATAATTCGGTTTATGTGAAATTCTGAAACAGGCGAGATTCATCTGTAGGGACAGAAAGCAGATTAGCGATTGCCTGGGGCTGGGAGTCGGGAATGGGGGAATTGGCTTTTAAGGGGCATGGAGAAACTTTAAGAGTAATGGAAATGTTCCATACCCTTGATTGTGGTAGCACGGACACAGGTGTGCACATCTGTCAAAACTCATCAAACTATTCACTTAAAAATAGTGAGTTTTCTTGTATGTAAATCATACCTCAAGAAATTAAAAAAAGACAGAAATTTCCAATGTCAGCTGCACCTAGACTTACTGATTCAGAATCTGCATTTTAACTAAATGCCCAGGTGACCTGAGTATTCACTGAAGTTGGGGATCAGAGTATTAGAAAGGATCAGAGGACTAGAGAACCAGTGTTCACCTTGGGGGCAAACTGGAATTTCCCAGGAAGCTTTGAGTATTTCTAATGCCTGATTCCCACCCTCAGAGATTTGGCAAAAGGTGTAGTCTCAACACTGAGATTTAAGTTTATTTATTTATTTTGATGTAGAGAGAGAGAGAAAATCAATGGGGAAAGGGCAGAGGCGGGGATGAAGAGGATCCGAAGCAGGCTCTGTGCTGACAACAGAGAGCCCTCCATGAGTGGCTAAGAGTCACGAACCACAAGATCATGACCTGAGCCAAAATCAGACCCTTAACCACTTGAGCCACCCAGGGGCCTCCTCAGTATTGAGATTTTTAAAAACTAATCAGATGAATCACAAATGCAGCAAAGTATGAGAGTCATTCACATGGAACAGCAGTTCTCAAAGTGGGGTACCCAGACGGGCAACAACTCCAGCATCTCTGGGAACTTGTTGGGAATGCAAGATTGCAGGCTTTACCCTGTACCTACTGGAGAAGAATCTTGAGGGCTGAAGTACAGCACAAAACCATCAGACAATTCTGACGCATGCCAAAGTTTGGGAATTCACTGATCCATCCAAAAAAGGTGTTTTTAGAGAACGAATTCTTAATATCCAGTCCCTCTCCATAACTCTGACTCAGCAACTCCTACGGTGTCTCTGAAGACTGCATTTGAAAATCCCTGTTGTAGGGCTGGTTTATATTCACAAATTCATCAATGTGATACATCACGTTAGCAAAAGAAAGAATAAAAAACATGACCCTGTCAATAGATGCAAAAAAAAGCATTTGACAAAATATAGCATCCTTTCTTAATAAAAAATCCTCAAGAAGGTCAGGATAGAAGGAAATTACTTAAACATCATAAAGCCATCAATGAAAAGACCACAGCTAATATCATTCTCAATGGGGAAAACTGAGAGCTTTCGCCCTGAGATCAGGAACACGACAGGGGTGTCCACTCTCACCACTGTTGTTTAACATAGTGCTGGAAGTTCTAGCATCAGCAGTCAGTCAACAAAAGGAAATAAAAGGCATCAAAATTGGCAAAGATGAAGTCAAACTTTCACTTTTCGCAGATGACATGATACTCTACATGGAAAACCCGACCCACCAGAAGCCTACTAGAACTGATCTATGAATTCAGCAAAGTCACATGATACAAAATCAACGTACAAAAATTGGTTGCATTTTTATACACCAATAGTGAAGCAACAGAAAGAGAAAACAAGAAACCGATCCCATTCACAATTACATGAAAAACCATAAAATACCTACGAATAAACCTAACCAAAGATGTAAAAGACCTATACAATGAAAATTATAGAAAACTTATGAAGGAAATTGAAGAAAACACAAAGAAATGGAAAAACATTCCATGCTCATGGATCGGAAGAATAAACATTGTGAAAATGTCATTACTACCCAAAGCAATCTACACATTCAATGTAATCCCCATCAAAATTGCACCAGCGTTCTTCTCAAAGCTAGAACAAGCTATCCTCAATTTCATATGGAACCACAAAAGACCCCAAATAGCCAAAGTAATATTGAAGAAGAAACCAAAACGGGAGGCATCACAATTCCAGACTTTAGCCTCTACTACAAAGCTGTCATCAAGACAGTATGGTATTGGCACAGAAACAGACACATGGACCAATGGGATAGAATAGAGAACCCAGAACTGGGCTCACAAATGTACGGCCAATTAATTTTTGACAAAGCAGGAAAGAGTATCCGATAAAAAAAGACTGCCTCTTTAGCAGGTGGTGCTGGGAGAACTGGACAGCAACATGTAGAAGAATGAAACTAGACCACTTTCTTACACCACACACAAAAATAAACTCAAAATGGGTGAAGGACATGAATGTGAGACAGGAAACCCTCAAAACCCTCAAGGAGAAAGTAGGAAACAACCTCCTTGACCTCAACTGCAGCAATTTCCTACTCGACACATCCCCAAAGGCAAGGGAAATGAAAGCAAAACTGAACTATTGGGACCTCATCAAGATAAAAAGCTTCTGCACTGCAAAGGAAACAATCAAGAAAACTAATAGGCAACAACGGAACAGGAAAAGATAGTTGCAAATGACATATCAGATAAAGGGCTAGTATCCAAAATCTACAAGGAACTCCCCAAACTCCCCCCAAAAAAACAAATAATCCAGTGAAGAAATGGGCAGAAGACATAAACAGACACTTCTCCAAAGAGGACATCCAGATGGCCTACAGGCACATGAAACAATGCTCAATATCACTCATCATCAGGGAAATACAAATCAAAACCACAGTGAGATACCACCTCACGCCAGAGTGGTAAAATGAACCAAATCAAGAGACTACAGATGCTGACGAGGGTGTGGAGAGACGGGCACTGTCCTACACTGTTGGTGGAAATGTAAACTGGTGCAGCCGCTCTGGAAAACAGTGTGGA
>NC_043702.1:93940700-94002243 GCF_006229205.1 Suricata suricatta | reverse complement strand
ATATATACAACGAAGTATTACATGGCAATGAGATAGAATGAAATATGGCCATTTGTAGCAAAGTGGATAGACCTCAAGGGTGTCATACTAAGCGAAATAAGTCAAGCAGAGAAGGACAGATACCATATGTTTGCACTCATAGGTCTAACAGGAGAACAGGAGAAACCTAATGGAGGACCATGGAGAGGGGAAGGGGGAAAGAGAGTTGGGGAGAGAGAGGGACGCAAAACCTGAGAGACTATTAAATACTGAAAACAAACCAAGGTTTGAAGGGGGAGGGAGAGGGGGAAAGAGGTGGTGGTAATGGAGGAGGGCACTTGTGGGGAAGAGCACTGGGTGTTTTATGGATACCAATTTGACAATAAACTATTTAAAAAAAAATAAAATAAAGTAAATTTTAAAAATAAAGTTTAATGTGGAAAAAAGAAAATGTGGTGTATACACACACACACACACACACACACACACAATGGAATACTACATGGCAATCAGAAAGGATAAAATCTGACCATTTGTGGCAATGTGGATGGAACTCAAGGGTGTCATGCTAAGTGAAATAAGTCAGGCAGAGAAGGACAAATACTATATGTTTGCACTCATAAGTCTAACAGGAAAAACTTAACAGAAGACCATGGGGTTGGGAAGCGGGGGAAAAGAGGGAGAGGGAGGGAGGCAAAGCATGAGAGACTGTTGAATACTGAAAACAAACTGAGGGCTGAAGGGGGAGGAGGAAAGGGGAATAGGGATGATGGACATGGAGGAGGGCACTTATGGGGAAGAGCACTGAGTGTTATATGAAAACCAACTTGACAACAAAGTATTAAAAAAATTTTAAAAAATCCCTGTTGTGGATCTTATAGAAGAGGGTAGCTTGTTAAAAGTCTTAGAATGTGACAAATTATTGCCATGTCTAGATTCCCTCCTAATCACCAGGTGAGTACTTGTTAGAAGGAAGAAGAGGAAGATAAATGGGCAAGATATTACTTTGATATATTAACCAAGACTTCATTAAAATGTACACCTGGTCCCCTTTCCCCAGTTTAGGGATTTTGAATTAATACCCCAGAAGTCAACAATGCTAAGAAAAGTGGATGAAGGGATGGGGAGTTGGTTCCTCAGAATTTCAAAAGCCAAATCTTTAAATGTAAATAAATACAACTCAGAGCATAAATGCTACATTTCCAAATCAGATGCATGATGAATCCAAGAAAAGCTTAGAATCTCAAAGACTAAAGATTCTCCAAGTAAGGGAAGAAAAAGAGGCAAAACCAAAGCAATGTGTGCTTACCAACTGAGTCCCTGATAAAGGCAGTTCTATGATCTGTGATTACCACCATGCACAGAGCTGGAAGCTTGATAGAAACTCAACGAATCCACAAAAGACAGGGTCTATGCTGCTTTGTCTGTGTAGGCTTCAGGGAGGTAGGCAAGACACCAAAGTGTGGTAACTATGGGCTGGGTGTAGGCAGCTGTGATTTACAGCATTTCACTGAGTTTCAAAAATCCCAGGATGATGAGAGACAGACCCTTGAATCCCATGTTCCATGCACAGACAGTTACTAGACATGAGGGGTCTTGAAGTGTATGAAAGAAGCAGCAGCAACAACTTAATGTGAATTGAAAAACCTAAGACCAAATAGGAGAGGGGACATCACAGAAGATGCCAATATGGGAAAGTGCCAACAAGGAGCCAATGATTTCCTCTAAACCTCAGACACAGGGACATCCTCCAAGTTAACTGACATTTTCTCTGCTACCTGGTGGAACAGGGATTTATAATATAAACTATAGCCCCACAGAAATATTCAGAAAGTTCTAGAAAACTTCCTCTGAGTTGAGCGCCAAAGATTGGTCCCTTTTATATAATGAATGATCCATCCTAACTTCAAGGACAGTTGGTTTGTGGAACTGTAAATAGAAGATAATGTGTAAAAAGCCAGTAACAAGAAAATTTTGAAAAATAAAATCAGGGAAACGAGGAAAGAGATATTACCAGGTGGTAGGACATTGTCAAATGAGTGGCAAGTTAACTGGTGAATGCTGAAAAGATTTTGTGAACTCTAAAGCAAAATAGATATATTGACTAATATCCCAGATAGAGGACTTGTGTAACAGTCCAAGGAAGAAAAGTCCTAGGAACTAGCAAGTACACCAGCCCAGAAGAGGGGGCTGGAATGCTGTTCTTCAGAGCAAAGTTTAAAGTGAAATGGCTACAATATTGAGCAGATTTAAATTTAGATCCGATTAATACATGTTGAGCTCCTACAAATACGTAGCATATTTGTGACTTTTTGTAACATGGAAGACCCTTTCTCATATTTTACAAGATCAGTAGAATTCTACTCAAATGTATAGAACAGTGACCAGTAATTCTTATGCCACTTGCCAAAGGGTATAAGAGATACACACTCACTAATAGTCTGGAGCCTGAGATGGGGCTCAATCCCACAAGCCATGAGGCAAAATCAAGTGTCAGATACTTTAGCAACTGAGCTACCCAGGTGCCCTTGGGTTATACTTCTTGAAGAATAATGATGTATTCAATTTCTCTTTGTGTGGTTCTTGCTGTATTGTTTCATTATTAAATACTGGGATATGGTGCTTAGGTTTTGTCCTTGGTTGACTGGAAGTGCTGAAATTTAAAAACACAAAATATTATCTCTCCCACAACCAACAGGTATTAAGCACCTGTTCTGGGTCAAGCACTAGGCAAGTTTTTTAACCACAATCAGCATTACTGAGTACATATTCTTCAACAGGCTTTGTGCTGGGCTTCTAGAAGCTTCCTATGTCATGGATACTTCATATTTGTTCAACCTATAAGCGGTTGTCCAAGGTAGAATCTGGAAAGTTGTCTTCTCCTTTTCCTTCTACCTTGCCACCCACATAAATTTGTCATCAAATGCCATTAATTCTGCTACCTAAATATCTCTGTTTTGCATCACTGCCATTTAGGTCTTTGCCATTTCTTGTGTGGACATTTGCAGTGGCCTTCTAGCCAATGATAATTCCACTGGCTGCCCCTCCAACAAGTGCTTTTCTAAACATGTGATTCCACCACTTGAAATACTTCCATCATTCCACACAATCTGCAAAATACAATCCAACCCACTTAGTCTGTTAGTCAAAGCCCTTCACATTCCATAAGCTCATTGAAAACAAGAGGTTCTAACCACCTTCTTTACTGATGCAGTCCCTGACACAAAATAAGTGCTCAGTTAATACCTGGAAGTGTTGTTATTCTTGCACCTGACCCAGCTTGCGTTCCAGTTTCTCTCTTGCCCTCCTTTGAATTTGCTAGTCTGTGCTCCAGTCACAGGTCCTTGCAAGCCACACATCAGCCCTTCACACAGTCAGTTCCCTCTAGTTAGAATGCTCACCCCTCTAAGAGAGAGCTCAAATTCTACAAGTTTACTGAAAATTAATCTGAAGGATGAATTGTTCTCAGCTGATTTCCAAGGAGGGTTGGCTTTGCCCTAATACATTCAGGAAAAGCTGACAACTTCCTTCACCTGTTGCTATAGGATGGCTTCTTGACAACTGGCCCTATATCCTTCCCTTCAGTTAGAGCCCTGTGTGTCTCTCCTCAGTCATCTCAGCAGACTGTGTCACACCAGAGTAGTGGCGAGCACTACAGTCCACTCCTTTAGGGTGGAAAGACTCCCTTCCATGTTTGTGCATACGCAATGGTGGGTACACAGTTTAAACCCCAGCATGTAAGAAGGCACCTGTGCACAATTCTCAGCTGGCTCACCCACAGGAAGTAGGGGACAGAGGATAGGATTAGGAAAGCAGTTCTTCACTTTCATTCAGGGAAGTCCAGTAAAAATTTCAGTAATTTTTGGTAATCAAGATCTTTGGGTATAACAAAAATGGGAGTATAATTATAAAAAGTATCATAAGGAAACAAATATTCACTGTTCCTCATCTGTGTATGTATGTGTGTATTTTACATCAATGTATTTCCTGGTTGTTTTCCAAATAAATAGATGCAATCACAGGATATGATGCTAATATGTACTGAGCACTTACGTACCAGAAGCTGCTCTAATGGCTTTCCACTTAAATTAATCCTCTGAACAATTCAAAAAATTACCCACAATTGTTATATTCATTTAGCAGAATGGTTAAGAAACTTGTCTCAGGTCAAACAGCAAACAAATGGCAGAGTTGAGATTTGAACTCAGGCCATCTGACTCCAGGCCCTGAAACAACATGTAACAGGTCACAGATAGAGGAGAGGCCATTTCAGTTTGTTATCTCATCTTAGTCAATTATCCTAATGGAAACGTAAAACCTATTTATATTTGTTAGCGTGCCTGGGAAGCTCGGTCAGTTGGGCATCCAACTTGATTTTGGCTCAGGTCATGATCTCATGGTTCATGAGATCAAGACCCACATGGGTTCTAAGCTGATAACATGGAGTTTTCTTGGGATTCTCTCTCCTTCTCTGTCTGCCCCTCCCCTACCATATTGGCACACATGTACTCTCTCTTTTAAGATAAATAAATAAAAACATTTTATAAAAAATCCTATTTACATTGTTCAAGTAGCTGGCATGATATCACTATTATGACTTTCTAATGCATTAACCCATATAGTAATCAGGATTTTAATAAAAATTATTCATATTCAGTGACATATTGCTAACCATGACATGTCACCAATACAGCATCTTTTTAAATGAATGATTTTGGGGGCACCTGGGTGGTTCAGTCAGTTGACCTTCCGGCTTTGGCTCAGGTCATGATCTCACAATTTGTGGGTTCGAGCCCCACATCGGGCTCTGTGCTGACAGCTCAGAGCCTGGAGCCTGCTTCAGATTCTGTCTCCCTCTTCTCTGACCCTCCCCTGCTCATGCTGTCTCTCTCTCTCTCTCTCTCTCTCTCTCTCTCTCTCTCTCTCTCTCTCAAAAATAAATAAAACATTTAAAAATAAATGAATGAATGATTTTGGCCCGTTAGTAAAAAGTGGTAGTGGCCAAAAATATTTCACTTATGCCTATCTTCAAGGAAAACATTAAAAATATTTAAAAACTAACAGGCATGGGCAGTGACCAGAAAAAACAGAATGGCCATTCTGGCACATGCTAGCTGGATGTTGCCCAGCTTTGAAAGGTTATATCAACACTCAAACTTCATATACACGTCATTGAAATTCAACCATGTATTCAATGCACTGTTCTTTGATTAAAGTGGAACACTTTTGAAGGTAAACCAAATTTGTTGTTGAGTTTAGCTATAAAGGGGGATATTTCTGGATTCTTGAAGGTTTTTGTAAATAGATGAATAGATAAATAGAATCACCAAAGTCTAAAATGTACACATAAAGAATATGCATCTCTCATCTCCCCAAGCCCTCACAACCCATGCTCAAACTAGTCAGCTTATCTGGGCAACAATTTCCTTAAAACAAAACAAAACAACAAAAACAAAGTAAAATACACACACAATAACTGTAGTCACTACTTTTTGGTTATAACAAAATCATTAATTGCAAAAATTCTGACGTGGTTTTCTCTTCCAGCCCTCCCCTTGGATGCATCTGTGTCTTGGCCATGTCAGCCTCAACAAACATTCTTGCACTTATACATTTCTTCATTCATTCAGAGTCTTCCACGTGCTAGCACTTTTTCTTCCAAATTCACTTATCAAGATTCTATCCATTCTTCCAGATTCTTTCCAAATCTGAACTTTTCCAAGAAGACCCTTGTGATTAGATGTCAGAAATGCTCTCTCCCTCATTTGAACATTGTCTCCCTCTTACATCATTCATTTCACATTACCTTATAATTATTTGTAAACAGAATGAGAAATCTCTCTGGCCAGAATAAGGCACAAAGAGGTCAAAGAAAATATTATGTATGTCTTTTTGTCACACAGAATGGTCTTACTTATTATATTTTAAAAGACTGAATGAATTCTACCAAAGTAAAGAGAACAATAACCATCAATTTTTACACAACTTGCAAGAAGGTGTATTCTGTCTCCCCAACTAGATTGTGCATTCTCCAGAAGTAGTGACCATGCCTTCAACTTCTCTTCTGGCCCTCATTCTCTCCACACAAACAAGTGCCTAGTTTAGGACTCTATATAATAGAAGTAAATTATGACACACAACTGACTTTGAACAATCAACAAGAAAACTGTTTCATGACTTTGTCACGGGGAATGCCTTCAGAGATTTTAAGTGGTGAGAAACATTGAGAATGCACACAATCTTCTGTAATGTTAATTTCTTAAAGTTTCAGACATCTCATCTCTGCAGTGCTGGCCATTGCAGCAAGTGGCATTCATGATTTTTTAAACTCTAAAAGTATTCAATTATCCACCATGAATATAAAATGTACTGTGCAATTTTTCAATTTCTTAGGATCCTGAATGAAAACAATGAAATGGGAAACAATAAAAAAATGTACAGTGGTAATACATGCTTGGAGTCAGCATAACTGAGAAGAAATTTACAAAAAGGATCAGTTCAGGGCAGACAACAGCTAACCAAAAAATCAGGACTGGAACTAATAATAACTCTTGCCATTCTGAAAGTTTCATTGCCTCTAAATTCTGAAAAATTTACTTTGGATAGTTCTATACAGACAGTAATATATTAGCCAGCTTTATCTTTCCAGTATTCTTCAGGGAAACAGAGGATAAGAACCACAGAATAAAATACCAATTAAAATGATTAACTATGTAAGTTCAGAAAAAGTCCTTGGCAGAAACTCTGTGTTCACATCCTGTTGTTTTCACTCAGTCATATAACCATGAACAAAGCACCGATCTGTCACTTTATCACTAAAACAGGGATACTAACAATATTCTACCATCCTTACACTTTGCTCTTATGATCAAGATAATTTTTGAGAAATCATACTACAAACTATTAAATATCATAAAAATGTGAGACATTAGAATTAAAAATAGTCAATGTCCATAATGAGGACTGCAACCATATTCTCTAAACTTGAGAAAAGTCCCATTTGTTCTGACAAAGCATTTTCTTCTTTTGAATGTATATGGCAAGTCTTAAACGGTAGTAAAAATTAAATCACATTTTGAGTAGACAATATATGTAATGAAATGAGATTTAGTTGAAACCAGAGCTGCTCTGGAAAATCATGGACATAGAGAGGTATGCACAGACGTGGACATGACAGAGTCTGAAGAGAGAAGCCAAGGGTGGGTGGGGACGCGCTCGTACTCTCTTTACACGTTTGTCATTAGATACCACTCAAGTCCCATTTCTTCCATGAAGGTTCCCCAGCTGCCTCCAGTAGCACCACACTGAACTTCCCCTCTGCAGGAACTGACGCATTACACATGCTCTCATTACACATGTTCATCCTGGCTATTGCTCAGTTGTGCCTCCCTGAAATACACAGTACAATCCTTTTGAGCCAGAATACGGCTTATCCTTCTAAATAAAGCACCTTGCAGAGGGCTATGAACAAAGTCTGTGCCGAATAGATGTTTGTTGATTAATATATCATTTTATCATCAAAATGTAATACCTATCCCTTAACAACCTGACCCTCTAACTCCACAGAGAAGCCATCAAGAGTTTTACAAAAGCTTGACTTGTCAAAGCATCAAACAAAGAAAACTCCTGACTGCATAATCTGCTTCCTCCATGTCACATTTCCTGTGAATCTTTAACAATCAATCAGTAATTAATCCATACCCAATTCTCAGGACACAATCTGATCAGGAGACCCACACAAAACTGGCCTGTGGCCAGAGAGCCAGGTCCCCACCTCTGTCACCACTAGCTATGGGCACATGGGAGGAGCTCACTTCTTCCAGACTCGGGAGCTTCACCTATAAAATAAACCAGTTGGAGCAAATGGTTTCCTGGAACTCCTTGCCTTTCTAAACTCAATAAAAGTAGGGCACAGAAATAAGTGGCTTACTGGATCCTGGCTGATGATTCAGTAAATACACTTGGATCATGAGTCAACTGATTAAGTAGTAAAATGGTGGCAAATCTTGGTGGAAAACCAAAAAAGATATTTTGCTTCCAACTGTGGCTGTTTTTTATTTCCAGGAACACAACTGTGCTTGGGAATCAGACAGTCAGAAAAGCACAGGTGACTGCACAGTTCTCTCATTACAGAAGGAGAAAACAAAGTCCTGGCTCCTTGCAAATTGTACGCGCATAGAAATAGGCTTCATGAAAAACAAAATTACATCAAATTGCTCTTCAAAAAGAAATTCACCTTTATGAACAAATACAGCTTGGGGTATACTCAGAGTTCGGGGAAGGGCAGAACTGAGGTTACATTTGCAAAATCTCCCAGCAATGCATAAATGAATTAGCTATAAATGAACACTAGATTTGCTTCAACCCTAAGAGCTTCTATAAAACATAAAAGCTTTTAACTCCCTGTGAATAATACTTTCCCATAAAAATCTGTCTTCCTGAGCTCTATTTCTATAATTTCTGTATCTATAATTTGGGGCCCTGTTGTTATTTTAAGATACAGTGAAAAGTAGTTTCAAAGAAATGGCTCTTACAAGCACATTTGCATGCTGAGACAGTTAACTACCATCGTGTTTTCTCAGCAAAATCTCCGATTATCCATTTATCAATCACAGATTCAACTCAACTTCCTGCTTGTCATTCCTGCCTCCTTTATACTGTCCATTTCCCACCAATCTTTCAAGCGCAGACCTGGGAAGTGTGCTTTCCTTCCTCCAGGCCACCCTGATCTTCCCTTCTCTAGCTCATTTAGACTTAGGCTACATCAGATAATTTAGCACTTGACTATATATTTGGAATTCTGTTGTGCTCGAATAATTTTATGAAACTTAAAAGAAGTTGCTTTAAACACATTATAAGTTCTTTGAGACTTTAAAAACATGACTTCTTATATAAGAATCCATGGTAGATACGTAATAATGCCTGTGGATGAAAAGGAGAAAAAAGGGAGGGAGCAAGGGAATCATCAAATACTTGTTGCCTAACTGATTATACTGAAAAATATCTGGAAGGACAAGAGCAGTGCCCAAATAAATTCTTTTGATAGAATAACAGCTGGCCCCTGAAGAGATCTAGATGATCAAGAGCATTTAAAAGTAAGGGCTCCAGAGTCAGAATCCCTGAGTTTGAGTTCCGGCTACCCACCTTTCTCACAGTGTTAGGGAAGGTTTGCATTTCCATTTCTATAAAGTTTATAAAGTAGGGATAATAGCTGTACTAACTTCACAGGGTCTTGTGAAGATTAAACAAACTGCCATGTGGAAAGTACTTGGTTAGCGTAGGGCTATTAGGTAGTGCACATTCCATAATGCTATTATCATTATAATTTTGGCTTATGCTAATAGCAGCTCTTTTAGTGATATGGGATTCACTTTCAGTTGTTTTTGCTTTAGACAGATCAATTGTCAAATAAGACACAAAAGAGGCTGGGTTTATAGCTAAAACGAATTGAAAATGATTAAACCAGTAGATTTGGAAATTAACACAAGAACTGCTTAAAGAATGAGCTTGAGGCATTAGAAAGAGATCCTTGGAGGGTGGGTGGGGGGAAGACTGATAAACAAACGTAGTGTGCAGGGACTGTATGAAAGGGAAGGGTCTGAGACAGTCATCATAGTTGACCTAGACTGAGTTAAGAAGAGAAGCTAATTATCTCTTTCAAGCCAAAGAAAGCTATGCTCTCTATCTGTATTGGTGAACTCTATACCAAAGATGCATCAGTAAGGACATACTAAGTTATATTACAGTAACAGACATCCCCAAAATCTCAATGACTTAAAAAACAAAAAAAAAAAAACTTATCTCTTTTATATATGTATGAAAGACACATGTAGGTCTACACTGATCAGCAGGGACTGGAGGATGCCGCTCATCATAATTACTCAGGAATTCAGGTTACCAGAAGCTAACCAATCTCCAAATAGTGGTTCATTGTATTCACAGTAGAGAAAGAAAACTGGAGGTTTGTGTGCCATTATTTAAAGCCCTCCATACAGAAGTAGCACATTATCCTCACTCACATTGCATTGGCCACTGTAAGTCACATGCCCATGCCTAATTTCAAGGAGTAGAAATTTGGATGAGACTTTAAGAAGTCTAGCATAAGTCAAGTATACACATATTGCAGATGCCTCACACTCTGAATAGCTGAGTGGCAATATAATATATAAAATACAGTACAATACCTCTTTATTGAGCACCAGCACATGCTCAATAGACACTAATAGCTTGGTGCTCAAGAAATGGTAGCTATATCATCATCGTAGTTGTCATCATCATTATTAGTCCAATTCTAGGCACAATCCTTCAAGATAATATTATCTCCACTCTATAAATTTTAGGGGGAAAACCTGAAGCTAAAGAGATTAAGAAACTTGCACAAGGCCATATAGACTACAAACTACTGATTCCCTATCCATCTCTCTATTAGAGGATTCTCTCTCCTCTAGAAATCTTTAGCATATCTCTAGCTTATCTTTCCAAAAATATTTCCCATCCATTCCCTGTTGCAACTCACAGTTTAACCAAACTACTCATTCTTCACAATCCCCCTCTTTATATAAAGCTTCTGTTCACATTATTTCCCGTGCTTCCTCATTTTCATACATCTAAGTTACATGAATCCTTCAAAGTATGCTCAAAAAACTACTTCCATGAAACTTGTCCCCATACCCTTCAATAAAATTTTTCCTGTGTTCTGAATTTCTATAATGCTTGATCACTGCCTATGTCAGCATTGGGTTTATGTGTGACTTTTTCATCTCACTGTGAGCTCCATAAAGGCAGGGCATCTTCTAAATGTATGTAAAACTCACTGCACAGACAAGTGTGCAGGGTATGCTGTGGAACCTTATTATCTTGACATTAAAACAGATCTGATTTTGACACCTCACCCCTTCCTCATGGCCAGTCTGGTAAAACACTCATTAGTGGTCACTGTTCAGATCCTTCCTCTCTAGAGTCCCGTAAATGTCATAGGTAGGAGGAAAGCATTCCCTAAGGCCTTTGGTCTGGATTCTCATGAATCACTGCTGACATGCACATAGTCCCTTAAAGTCCAACTCAGTCCAGGACAGATGTCTGGGAGTCCTGAGCCTGTCCTTACAGAAGGCAGCAGAAGCAGTCACACCCTTCTTGCCCCTGTCTGCTATCCAGGTTACTGAGAGGGAGGTGATGTGAGGGACCAAAGGCCATGCCAACCCCTCTAGGTCTTGATGAAATCACCTCCACTCTGTTGGACTGTTTTGTTTTCTCACTTCACCCATTGCCAATATAATTCCCTTGCTCCAGCTTTCAGAATACAGAAAAAAAACAGGTAACGACACGGCAGGCAACTTCTACTCTGCTCTGCAATCAACCCTCCCTATGGCAAAAAGGTCAAAGTACGGTCCACTCCTTTGAATGTGGAGAGAAAAAATACTTAAAAATAAATGTCAAGAAATTATCCAACTACACAAGTTAATGGACATAGTGCTGATTTGCACAAAAGAGATTTTCTCTACTGGATTAAAGGCAGGGATAATGGGAAGATAATCCTGGAAATGAATGATTCAAATAAAGGAAGCAGGATGAAAGCAGTTACCACACTTACTAATGGAGGTGACAATGTTATCATGTGCATTTCTGTCTGTGCAACAACACTGGTGACTGGCCTGTAGTTGCACAGAAGGTTAAAATGGCAGCTCCTACTTAATGAGGCCCCATCAACAAAGGTGGGTTTTAAAGCATTGTTTAAAAATACGACTGAAATAAATGTTGAGAGTTCCTTTAATACAATCTATATTGAACTCTTTTGTTAAAATAAAGGCTTTGAATCTACTCCTGAAATCATTGTTGCACTATATGCTAACTAATGTGGATGTAAATTAAAAATAATAATAATAATAAAATTTTTGACATATGACCTCACATATATAAAGTATTTGCCATTAGCCTGCATATCCAAGGATGTTCCATTTCAATCTTTTCTTGTCCTTCAGTACATGGAATTAAAGAGATCTGTGAAACTCCTAGACTTTTATGTAAATTTATGTATGTTACTACATGTTGTGTGTGTGTATAAGAAAGAGTACAAGAAGTCTATGGAATCTGTCAAATTGTTACAAGAGTATGTAGTTTATAAATAACAATGTCCAATGTATGCGTTTTTCTCCTTTTCTAGGTAAATTAAAAAAATAAATCAGAAAATTACCAACTAGCCTTAAAATTGACACATGATTTTAAAGCATTCCATTTAAGAGCCACCTATAATGACACTGTGCCTTATTTTGCAACCTTTGTCCAAATGAGAATTCCAAATCACTGGAGTCATAACATAAACAGAAGCACAGTACAGAGTTCTAAGTAAGAGCTGTGGCAATGTAAGGGCAGGTCACATAAAGAAGCCTGGAGCTCAAATAGATGTGAAAACCTCTGCAAGTCAAGATCACTCTGCTCCTGTAAATAAGAGGAAATTCTTCAGAGAGAAGAAATGAAGGACCACCAGCCCCTCGTAAGCTCACTGTATGGTTGATGGAAAAATCTCCAGCATCAGAAACAAAACTGAAGTGATATGAAAGGTTCCCAAGATGTTTGCACCTCATCACAGAAAGGAAGTTTAATCTGGTGGTGAGCCTATTCCTACCAAAGGAGTCGTGTCTCCCTCAGTGGAGTGGCGGGAAGTGAAAGCAGGCTGTAGCTCCAGTGACTCCCACCCTTTGCTTTAAAGGAGGCATGTAATTTCTTGGGTTCCTGTCTTGACAATTCCTAGAGCAGTGACTCTCAATTTATTTTCTACAAGGACACACATGATGAAGAATGTTAAAGTGTAAGCTTCTTGAGGACAGGCAGAATAATAATAGTGAAGGATACGTTATCTCATGGACTCCTTGTACTAACCAAGGAGATACTGCTATTCTATCATTTTACAGAAGAGAAAGTTGAGGCAGGCACGTTAATTAATCAGCACAAGGTTAAATGGTAGAGATGGAATTTTAACTCAGCAGACTACTGACTGAGTAAATGCCCTCAACCACTACCCAGTATTGCCTCCTCTACCTGACTCATTCAGTGTTACATTCCCAACACCAAGTATAGTGATTTTTAAGGAGTAAGCATTCAAATATACACCCAATGAATCCAGGAAGCTCATGTGTGGTTTTGCTGGCACACTAGTTCTAAAGTCACCCATTTCCCTTCTAACTAAGGGGGCATACCAGCATGTGAGAGGGTAATTCTTCTACGAAACAGCATGAGTTTGCCTACACAAGTTGAGGTATGTTCTCAATTTCAGTACTCTCATATCCTACCAATTAACAGTAACCAGCACATTACAACACCATGTTTGAGAGAACAGAGGCCAGTTGCTCTGTGCAGTGACTCCCTGCTATTGGCTGCTAGTGAAGGACTCAGCAAAGATGATGTAGCAGAATCTGCTAGTTCTCCATCAGCATCCCTCCTCCTCTTCTTCCAGAGGCACAGAATATGGCTGCCCACCTAGGTCTGCATTTTCAGGGCTCCCTTGCAGCTGTGGCCACATCACTAACTTTGAACTGATGAAATATAAGCAGAGGTGTGATGTGCCACTTTCAAGACTGGTCCTTGCACGTGGACTTCTCCGTGCCACCACCTCAGTAGAAGCTGAAAGATCCAGACTCAGAAAAGTAAAGAGAACAAGGTCTTCTGGCCTTGCTACTCAGAACGAACTAGAAATGCAGAAGCTAGGGCTCTTTCTCAGAGTAAGCAACTGTATTAACAAGCACCATCACTGATCTATCTATAGGTGGAAATTTAAGGAACATCAAACCAGACTCAGAGAAACCAGATGAAAGGAAATCCATGGAAGCCCTCTCAGAATGATCTTTGGAACATAGCTGCCCAGCAGCCTGGAACAACCACCTTGGACCATTCCATGAGGGAAAAATCAACTTTTATCTTTTTTAAGCCACTGAATTATTTTTTTTAATTTTTAATGCTTTTTATTTACTTTTTTGAGAGACAGAGAGAGACAGCATGAGCAGGGGAGGGTCAGAGAGAGAGGGAGACACAGAACCTGAAGCAGGTTCCAGGCTCTGAGCTAGCTGTCAGCACAGAGCCCGATGCGGGGCTCGAACCCACAAACCGTGAGATCATAACCTGAGCCGAAGCCAGATGCTTAACTGACTGAGCCACCCAGGCGCCCCAAAGCCACTCAATTATTGTCAAGCCTCTCTGAGTGCAGCCTAGGCTTACCTTAACACAATGAGGAAATACTCTACTTGATAAGTTTCTTCTTCAGAGCTCAGAAGAGAAAACTTTTTTTTTAAGCAGTGAAACCCTTTGAGAGTATAAGGACAAGAGTCAAAGGGAATTCAATCCATTATTTCTGATAATGCATTTGAAGGACATCATTGCAAGTGTGTCTTTTATTATACAGCCAAGGTGTCAGGCAGAGTTTCTCACCCCTTTCAGATCTGGTTAAGGTTAACTCGAACTACAATTCTAAGACTTAATGGAAGCCCAGGAACTTTCTCTTTAGCTTTTACAAATTCTCTGAATTTCTTTTTCCTCATTATGCTCCGCCATTGTGTGCCTGCATTACTGACACTGCCTCGTCTTTATCTCATGTCAGTCTAGATATAGAAGCCCAGATCTTCCCCCGACTGCCAATAAAAAGCCACCCTTCTCTGTAGATTCCATGGGTTTAGAAACATTATTAAAAATGCGAGATATTACATAAATAAATCCTTTATGACCTTAGTCATCTCTCTAGGTTCTCCACATATTTTCTCCCTACTCCCTTACCCTCCCCTGGTAAATGTGTTTACTGCCCAGGCACAACCAAACTAGAGGATGTAACAAGGTAGCCAGTACCCACACCCAGAATCACTGTGAGGTTAAGGGCTCCAGACGCTGGTAGATACAAATGTGATCTTTGTGTGTGATCTTTAAATTCCTTGAAAACCATCACTATTGTGATAGGAGTTTTCCAAAACATAAAACAACTCACATTCCAAAACAAGACAAAATGTAATCTTTTGTCCATTTAAACATCAGTTACATTCCTAGAAAACTCAGTGTCCATGAAAACCATGCAAAAGTACTTTGAGTCTATAGCATAAGGAAAGTAGGTTACAGGTTCAGAGCACTATACCCAGATTTTACCTTGAATGACTGGCGGGGCATCTGAAAGACGTTTGAACTGGGACCAATTTACTGATGTGCCTCACTGCCCCATGCATGGAAGGATGTCTCAAATCTTGGCTGTGTATCATTTTCATTGTGATGTCCAATGACATACTATACTGGACAATATCATTCCTTTTGAGAATCATTCATATAAAGTAGAAAGTAGTCAGGATCTAAACGAGCAATTTAGCAGTGTGTATGTGTGTGTGTGTGTGTGTGTGTGTGTGTGTGTGTGTGTGTGTTGGGGGCGAGAGGAAAAATGGAATGGATTTAGAAAACTGCTATGAGAAACTGCCACTTTTACAATATTTCTGAGGTCTATTTCTAAAAAGGGAAAGGTTGAGAGTGTTTATAAAGGGCCGAAGACCTTGACAAACTCGCTACTCTATCAATATCCAGATTTAGTTAGCAAATCTGGCTTCAAAAAAACAAAATAGTTTAAAAAAGAAAAGAAAAGATGTTTGCTCCACCAGCCTCTTCAATTGCACCAAAGGGGGAAGTTACCCTTTGACCCCTCCAGCCATTTACTAATGACCTGCAGCATGAGATTGGATGGCTTTTCTCATTAGTGCATGACTACATTGCAAATGTTATTGCCAGCCAGCCGATTATAAAAGCATAAAGAGAAAGTAATTAGCACAATCATTTTACATAGAGTAAATTTTAGTGCAGCCAGTTTGTCAGAGATGCAATTTCGTGGGATCACAGCCATGCATTAATGGAGTTATGGGAAACTGTTAATTTGTTATTTGAAATGAAGTCCTTATCTCTGGCCAGTTAGCTCAGTTAGTTAGTGCCTGATGCTAAGGAGGCCAAGGGCATGTGTCGGCCTCCTCTGATGTCCAGTTTGACTTTGCGATGTTGCACAACTGCTGACTGGCATTGCCCGCTGGCCAATTCGTGTGGGAGGCTGTTCATTCCAAGCAGAATAAATTTCTAGGGTTCCATGAGCATAGATGACTCAGGAATATTTGCTGGGAGAATTTAAAATTCAAAATGCTTGTATGAGAAAAACAATATGAGGGCTCCTCATGGTGATGAAACTGTCCTGTATTTTGGATGTGGGGGTAGACTCACCAACCTACTCATATGATAAAATTCTACAGAACTAAGTACACACACATACATGTACACGCATACACACAAGAGCACAGGTAACACTGGGGAGCTCTGAATAAGGTTATTGGGTTATATCAAAGTCAGTACTTAGTTGTGATATTTTGCTAAAGTGGGTTTGTTTTTGCAAAATGTTACATTAAAGGGAAACTGAATAAAGGGTATAGAAGTTTCTCTGCATGACTTCTTACCATTGAATGTGACTTTATAATTACACTAACAAAATATTTTTCTTAAGAAAGCACATGTTTGGTTAAACCCTGTATTCCCAACATAATTCCTAATTTAGCAAGATTTTCAGTGGTTCCCATCTTGGTGCTTTAAAAACACAGTTCCTCTGATTTCTCAGAACCAACCTTTTGTTCTGTTTCAAAAAAGATGGAGGCTAGATATGCTAAGTTGCCATTTTCTAATACTATCATTTTGGTTCATATTAGATATCATTATAATTTCATGTATGAATTGATGGGGAAATTCTAACAGACTTTCTGCAAAGAAACCAGCATTTTTTAGCTTCTTTTAAATATCAGTCCTCCCAAATTCATAATTATATCAAATTCCCATCTAAAGATGGAACTACTTCTCAATGGAATCTTGTGAGATAGCCAAACAAAATTTATCTGAAGGCCATATTTAGCCTAAGGCTCCAAGTTTCTTACTTCTGATAAATAATTACAGGTGAGACTTGGAATCACTTTTGATTGGACTACAAAAGAACCCTACGGAGTTCCATTCTTAGAAGACTCTCAGAGGAAAATCAACAACCACATATGAGGATGGCTTAGCTTCTCATCTAGGTCTCTTCTTTGAAGAAAAACTTCCCTGACCAATTGTGTTGAGGGAATACTTCATTCCATACATATCCTCTACTTCTACAGTGAATTGAATAGTGTTCCCCCAATATTCATTTCTACCCAGAATCTCAGAATCTCATCTTATTTGGAAATATGCTCTTAGCATATGTAAGCACTAGGCTATGATGGGTCATACTAGATAGGGTGCGCTCTAAATTCAATGACTGGTTTTCTTATAAGAAGAGAAGAGAATATACAGAGACACATATAGGGAAGAAACCCATGCAACAACAGAAGGAAAGATTTGAGTGATATAGCTATGAGCCAAGGAACATGGAAAACTGCCAGAAAGCACCAGAAGCTAAGAGAGAAACATAGAATAGATTCTCCCTCTGAGACTCCAGAAGGAACCAACCATAACAACCCCTTGATTTTGGACTTCTGGCCTCTTGAATTGTCAGAAAAAAATTTTGTGTTGTTCCTAGCCACCCAGTTTAATGGTAATTTGTTATGGCAGCCCTAGGAAATAAATAAAACCATTCATCTCAGAAGGTCAAAAGTTTTGAGAAATTTTGAAAGACCCAAAATTTATTTAATCTTGGAAATAGTTTCCCTTGATTTAACACCTAGTAGTCTTTCAAGGAAAATATTCTAAAAATGCTATTTGAGACCATTTCAAATTTCAGTGTGTATATGAATCACTTAAAGATTTTATTAAAATGAAGTTTATAATTTAGCAAGTCTGAGGTAGGACCTGAGATTCTGTACTTCTAACAACTTCTCAGGTAATGTTTATGCTCCTGGCCCTTGGACCAACTTGGAGTGCCGGGGATTACAGTGTATCATCTTCAGCATCTTTTCCAGATCAAAGGACAATGACCTAGCCATTCTATGATGGCTTGATTTTTGTTCCCAGTTCTTGACTTCTTTACAAGGAACTCTGCAGTGCTTCTTCCCACAGTGGGTGGAGAAACTTCCCTAACTCATTGATATCAGCTGAGCCATGTGACTTGTGTTGAGTATCTCTGGGTAAAGAACATACTCCAGAAATGTTAGTTGATGAAAAGCCTCTGCCCTTCAAACAGTGCCCCAGAATTAAGACATGCAGAAAGCAAAACATGGCCAGAAGCCTTGGAATCCAGCCTGGCCTGGCCAAGCCCAGCTTAAATTAGTCAAATCAGAGGCTACCTATAGACTTATGAGAGAGAAATAAATGCCTACTGCTGAAAACTACTGAGATTTTTGAGATTGCTAGTCATAAAGCAAAACTAAAAAAATATATACCATCTTGGTCTTCTATCTATCCCCCCATAACTATGGATGCAAATGTTTATCAATATTTATTGACTGCCAACCATCCACCCATTATAAGGAGGTAGAAGATGTGATTCCCACTCAGAGAACTGACGGTCTAGCTTAAGGAAAAAGTGGCTCACAAATGAAAGAATAAATTACAGTGTAAAATCATATAAGATTAAGAGTAATAGAAGTTCAGTGTAGTCTAAGTAGGCTAGAGCTGTCAGAGAAGGCAATGGATGGGCTTTGGGTAGGTAAGGAGAATTGGAGAATCCATTTTGAGGGGATGAAGATGTCCCCTGGAGAAAAGGCTCTAATAGGGTAAAATGCTACAAGCTAACAAAATATTGATTGCAAAATTCAAACTACGTTTTCTGACCATTATGGCAAAATTCACATACATTATTACACTATGGCAGGCCATTTGTGACCATTTGGAGGAGAAAAAACATTCTCCTTGTACATTATTCACTCCTGGCACAGTAACAATTGGAGGCACAATGAGGAACTGCCAGTGGCCAGTTTTCAGTCACCATGACAAAGCGAAGGCAGTGAGGCCAGTGGGCTGCAGGCTGGACTCAGTGTGCATTATGTGCCCAGTGGAACTGACAGAGGCTGAAAAATACTGGAGCAGGAGAAAAAGTGCTTTGTACCAAATTACTTTTTATTCCTCTCTTAATAAAAATTTCCCGGATTGTCTTCAGTTATCATGGCTAAGTTCATGATTCATAGTTCATAAATGTATGCAGAGAGCGGTCTGATGATGTGCTGAGGATTAGGGGAAGTTCAGAGGGAAGAGGGAGTTTGCAGACTGACTGGTATCCAGCCCCAGGGTCTACTCACCAACAGGACTACAACAACAGTCCCTGTGTAAGACAGAAGGTGGAATCAACACCAAGTGGCTCCCATAAGAAAAAGTCTAACTGTTTTAAAAATAGACCTTATCAATATTCTATTCCTATTTACTCATTTTATACGTTGGGAAACTGAGACCCAAAGAAAAGTGACTTGTCAATTTAATCAGTGTGGACCCAGAACAAGAATCTCAGACTCAGTATCCCCTGCCCTTTTTTCCACATTTGCTGCAGGAAATTTCAGAATGACAAAGAGATGTGTATTTGCTACATCTCCAGCCTCTGCAGAGGTGTGTGCCTCCGTGTGCCTGTTCCCCGCTGTGTGTCTGCCACAGTCTTCTACAGGCAGCTCAGCCTGGGAAAAAAGAAACACGGGACACACAGAAGCCCAGCCATGGTCAAAGGGAAGGGGAGAGTTCAAATATAGGAGGGTCTGTACTCTTCAGACTGCCCTCTGGCTCCACTTCAATTCCCTCGGGTTCCCACAACTGGACCAGAACCTTCAGAATGTGAAGAAAGAAGGAAGTAACAGATAATGTAACAGCGAACATTTTTTGAGTACTTTACATAATTATCTTATTCAGGCTCACCAAAGCCCATTTTACAGAAAAGGAAACTCAAAGATGTTAGTTAACCTGCACAGGGTCTTGATAAGTATATGTGGTAGACAGTTTGAAGGTCAAGTTTTGACTCCAGGGCCCTTGCTCATAGCCTCATAGCCCTTGCTCTCACACTGCAGCAATCACTACGCAGCAGGTGAGCACTTCCTTGTGCAAACCTGGCCACAAACTTTTGCTTCCTCCCCACCCCACCCAAGAGAGTTCTCTAACTGCCAAATCCACTTCCTTGACCCACCCTTAGCCCTCAGAAGAAAAGATTATCTTATCTTACAGGATTTGAGAATGGATAAGTATTAGCTGGATCTGGAGGGAGAATTCAGGGAAATCCCAAGTCTTATAAGGAGCCACAAAACAAGGAGTATTAAAGAAAAGGCGAGGGACAGAGAACGTGAAGGCAGATGGGTCTAGTAATGGCAATAAGTGGTGAAGAAGGAGCCTCGGGCAGTGCGGAACGCTGGAGAACTGAAGAGTGAGTAT
This sequence comes from Suricata suricatta, assembly GCF_006229205.1. NCBI lineage: Eukaryota > Metazoa > Chordata > Mammalia > Carnivora > Herpestidae > Suricata > Suricata suricatta. The sequence goes on along the minus strand of NC_043702.1, from coordinate 93,981,963 downwards.
GGGAAATGCCGCAGAGGATTAATGTTCTTCATAGATACAAGTGAAAAATGAAGTTCCTTTCGTATTGTGATATGGTTATTAAACTGTACTTTGGTAAATGTGATACACACAATTTCAGAGCTAAATAACGATGTGAATGCATCACAAATTTGAAACAAAAGTGTGCGATTTCAATAGGTTCACAGGGAACACAAAGCATTCATCCTCAAGTCAAAACGTGGTATACGTACTGGGGTGGGGGGCCACTTTCCAGGAACACAACAGACCTCCTAGTGAAGGCCATCAACCCCGCAAAAGACAGAGCAGTCCTCGGGGGACCCGTCTGCAAGTCATAAACCTGCAAGTCCAACATCTAGAGCAAAAAAGGAGCACATGGAAGAAAATAAAAGGCCACGAAACACAGTGCTCCAAACACAGAGCCAGCCCCTCTGGGGACTTCCTGAACTGGCTGTAAGGTCTGAGGAGTATATTTGCAGTAATTCTAGTGAAGACAGAAGCAGAGAAATGCTGTTGGTTTTGTTCTCATGATCTTAATGTATCCCTAGTTTGGGGAAACCTGAGAAAACATGGACCATACTTTCTGTCTCCATTGAAAAGTTATAGAACTAGAAACCAGAAATTGGTAATACATTTAGATGGTATGTATCAATTTTAAAGACATGTAGCAAGACAGATCTGTCCACTTGAGCCGTGGAGTGGAGATGCGGTCTGCATCCTGAAGCAACGAGGGACCCTAAGATGTGGAGGTAGGAGAAGACAGCAGAAACCGTGCAGGCCGTAGGCAGCAGCACGGGGAAACAAGGTCTGCAGCATCTGAACCTTCAACACCCAGCTTCCTAGGCTGCTTAGCAACCCCTTGCATAGAGATTAAGCAGTTGTTCTGTCAGAGCTCTGCAGAGAGCTCTTTGTTGTAATAAAATTGCATCAGAGTCCCCCCAAACTTACTTTGGCTTTCAGAGGTGACAAGCTCACCACAAGAAGCAGCCAGTTGCCATGGTTTATTAGGGTTTGACAGTGTGAGCTGTCCTGGGGGGTTCAAAAGAAACAGGACATCACCCCCAAACAATCTCAAATTGTTCACTGCCAACCTAACACATACTTATATGTGTAAAGTTATTGAAAAGAAATACATCTACCTCTTAGTGTATTTTTAATTAAGTGTTCTAAAAATGCACTGGATTATTTTATGCATTTGTGTTTATATGTGTTTTCATGTCCATTGTAATGTAAAGAAACTCAATCAGAGTTTCCTTTCCTAGCAAAGGAAGAAGTGTAGCCAGGCAGCATCTCAGGATAAGGGTATAACAAATACCATGTGACCTAATCAGGCTATCATCCCCCTCAGTCATTACTACCCAAAGGTGTTCACTATAAAAGAGCAATTAATTTCAGTATAAAGTACACAGCATTTGGAAGGAAAATAGTTGACACATCAAACCTCAGCTTTAACCAGGAGTTAAAGCAACCTGAAATAGTTTCAATCAAACTCTCCAATCAAACCTTAGTGACTAGGAGGACCAACAAGGATCTAGGAACAAAATTACTTTTAGGTAGAGGGAAGTCTAGAATGGATTCAAGGGACAGGGTCTGTATAGTGAGTTGTATTCAGAACAAAGCAAATGCATGATAGTGTAGGAGTCCCTAGTCTCATGTCTTTGCCTTGGGAATGACCGTGCATGTAAAGCGAAGGAATACCTCTGACCACAGTTGGCACTCTGGAATGAGATCATCCTTTCTCCACAGCTGCACCCTGGGACAGGCACAGCACCAGACTGACTCTGCTGAGGCCCTCACCCACACACATGGAGTGGCAGAAAGTGGTGGGCTTCAATTTGGGGGGGTGAGAGGCAGGTGGACATACTACTTGGAGCAATGTTAGCCAACCCATCCCAGAATTCTAGAAGAAAATCAAGGGAAAGATGACATCCCACACTGGAAACCTCATTAACTAATCTGACCTATTGAATTCTGGCTGGTTTTAATTTAATTTAATTAAGAACAAGCGCAATTGCTAGATCATAGGGTTCTATTTTTAACTTTCTTGAGGAACCTCCATACTGCCTTCCAGAGTGTCCACCACTTTGCATTCCCACCAGCAGTTCAACAGGGCTTCCTTTTCTCCTCACGCTCCCCAATACCTGTTGTTTCTTGTGCTGTTGATTTTAGCCATTCTGACAAGTGGGAAGTCATATCTCACTGTATTTTCAATAGCATATGATTTCACTTACATGTGGAATTTATAAAACAAAACAAATGAGCAGAGCAGGGGTGGGGGAAGAGAGGAAAACAAAGAAACAGACTCTTAACTATAGAGAACAAACTGATGGTTACCAGAGTGAAGGGTGGGTAGGGCATGGGGGAATAGGTGATGGGAATTAAGGAGTGCACTTGTTGTAATGGGCACAAGGTTTTGTATGGAGGTGTTGAATCACTATATTATATACCTGAAACTAATATTACACTGTATATTAACTAACTGGAATTTAAACAAAAACTTCAAAAAAAATTAGAAGACATTACTAAGATGAAGGAGTATGACACACACCAGCTTGTGTCCCCACAAAGAACAATTAGATAGCTTTCTGTGAACAAAAATCGCTCTGGGACATCTCAAGAGTCCACCACAATGGAGTAAAGTACCTAATAATAACTGCACAAAAAAGTGAAGAAACAGGAGTTTTATTTTGCCTGCATCATCTCATTCTTCAAGCTAGCACTCCTCAGGGCCCCAGAGAGCAGGAAAAGGAAAGCATGGTGAGTGACCAATTTCTCCAGTCTTTTGTAGCACTGTGCAAAGGACATGCTTCTGTTTCACACCACAGAGACTGAAGCTAAGGCATGTGGAGACAGCTGGGAAGAAGGAAGAAGGGCAAGGACTACCAGTATCAGCTGAGATCATTGAGAGCAAGTGTGCTATCAATGATCGGCTTTCTGAAGGACCCCCAGTTTTCACCACTGAGGAAACTAACAGCCAGCACAGCTGCTGCAGAAGTCCTAAAGTTTTCTCTGCTGAACCCTCCATAGGCTTTCAAGTTTGCAGGCTCCACCTGTCTGAGTCCCTTCACAATCCTATATCTTCATCTCTGATGGAGTCATCCCAGCCCCCAGGATTCAGGACAGTCACCCCTCCCAGAAACCAGCCCCAGCCTCTCTGGCTACATGCTTGCACAATGTCAGACCAGACCCTGGCTGCCAGTCCCCAACACAATGCTCACTGAAAAAGATAAAAATAAATGGAAATACATCCCATATTTACAGATAGAAAGAATACTGTTAAAATGTCCATACTCCCCAAAGTGATCTATAGAATCAATGTAATCACAACCAAAATTCCAGTGGCATTTTACCAGATATAAAAAAAAAATTCCAAAATGCATATGAAATCACAAAAGACTCCAACTAGCAAAAACAATCTTGAGCCTGAAGAGCAAAGCTGGGGTCATCATACTTCCAGATTTCAAACTATATTACAAAACTATAGTAATCAAAGCAGTATAGAATAACAGACCCATACACCAATGAAACAAAATAGAGAGCCCAGAAATAAATTCACACACATACAGTCAATTAATTTAGGACAAAAGAGATAAGAATATACAATGATAAAAAATATTATCTTCAAAAATTTGCGATGGAAAAATTATAATTCCACATGCAAAAGAATGAAATTGGATTCTCAGCTTATACACCCAAAATGAATTCAAAATGGATTAAAGACTTCAACATAAGACCTGAAACTATAAAACTTCTGGAAGACACTGGTTTGGCAATGGTTTCTTTGCCTATGAGACCAAAAGCAAATAAAATACAAATCAAGAAGCAAAAATACAACTCAATAGCAAAAGAAAAGAAAAGAAAAAAGAAAAAACATCCCAATTAAATATAGGCAAAGGACCAACATAGACACTTTTCCAAATAAGAATAAAAATGTCCAACAGATACATAAAGAGATGTTCAAAATCACTAATCATCAGGGAAAAGCAAAACTGTAATAAGATATCATCTCATACCTATTAGGATAACTATCAGCAAAGAGTCAAAAGATGAGTGTAGACAAGGGTGTGGAGAAACAGGACCCTTGTGCACTACTGGCAGAAACGTAAATTGGTACAGCCATTATGGAAAGCAGTATGGAAGTTTCTGAAAAAATTAAAATAGAACTACCACATGATCTAGCCTTCCCACTTCCATTCTGAGTGTATATACAAAGGAAATAAAATCACTATCTCAAAGATATATCTACACTCTCATGTTGACTGCATCGTTATTCAGAGTAGCCAAGGTATAGAAACAACTTAAAATATGTGTACATATATGTATATCTATAAATACATATATACAAATACGTATACACAATGAATGTTATTCACTCTTTAGAAAGAAGGAAATCCTGCCATTTGTAACAACATAGATAAACCTGGAGGGTATTATGTTAACTGAAATAAGCTAGACACAAAAATAAATATCATACGATGATGTCACTTATGTGTGGAATCTAAAATAAATAAATAAATAAGGTCAAACTCTCAGTACCAGAGAATAGAATGGTGGTTACCCAGAGGCTTGAAGGTGGGAGAAAAGGAGAGATATTGATCAAACGGCAAAAACTCTTAGTTATAAGATGAAAAAGTTCTAGAGACCTAATTGCGGGGGACCAGCCCACACACCAGAGTCTAAGGGTCTCTGAGTAGGAGGTTGGTGTCGGCGAAATATCTATAAGAAAGAACACAGACAACATGAATGGTGGAAGAGACCACACTTCACTGTGAAACTTGGTGTCTTAAATACCATAGGTGATTACATCTTTCTTTTAATGATTACATTGTTTGCAACTTCTTAGGAATCACACGTTTTAGAATAGATTGTTGTTTTCATGGAAGAGAGAACAGAAAGTTAAAGACAGAAATGGAGTACAATACAGAAGATCAAAAAACATAATTTATCACTAAAAATACATCAGCAGGGGTCTTATTTTGCGTACATAGTGTAATATTAACTGAAGCTTATGACAAGGCTATTTTTCTTTAAAGGTTAACAATAGTCTGTGAGTAAGGTGCCTCTAACCAGGGAGGAAGTTTCAATAAGAAAGTTTGCCCATTTACTGAAACCGCAATTACCAAGTGGCATGAACAATAGGAGAACTAACTCCAGTCTCTGATCCATTTAGGTCAAGCAGTCAAGCACACACATTTTCAAGTAGGGGAAGCAGGGTCCCAAAGGCCACACAGCACTTCTGGCTGGATGGGCCCCAACACCTAATATATAGCATGATTACTATAGTTAATAATGTATACTTGAAATTTGCTAAGAGGGCAGATCTCAAGGATTCTCAACCACACACACAGAAAATGCCACCTTTGGAAGGTGATGATATTTCAATAAGTTTAATTATGGTTATCACTTTACAGGTATACATAGATCAAAACATCATGTTGCACACCTTAAATATATATAACTTTTATTTGCCAAAAATACATTTTTAAAAACTTTTAAGAAAGAAAAAAGGAGGGAAGATGATTCACCCAGAGTGCGAGAGACAATTCATACAGTATGTCCCTTCTCAGAGCACGAAGCAGGCCAATCCCCGTTCCCATATCCACCTGCCTAGGGCCATGTGTGCTGTCCTGTTCAGATACCTTGAGATTGTCTACGGCCATACCACCCTGAACGCGCCCGATCTCGTCAGATACCTTGAGATGATACTGAACATGCTTGTTTTTCAAACCATGAGTATGTATTCTGCCTTTTAAGTACAAGCATTCCTGGAAAACAATTAACATTAAAAAAAGATCCTAGGTCAAGAATCAGTGAAAGGCACTCATCATTTATAGCCAAGGGGTGTTAACCATAAACATTGAGAAAGGCAAATGTTATTTTTAGAGATACATACTGAAGGATTTAGGTGTTAAATGTTAAGGTGCAAATTAAAGGATGATATGGATAAAGGAAAAGTGAAACAAGTGTCACATAACTTTGACTGTAATTGTATTTCAGGGTGATGAGCTCATAAGGGTTCATTATACTTTTCTTTTGCAAGTATTTAGAAATGTATACAGCAAAAAAATTTTTAAATGATGTGGATGGGAGGAATGAAGAAAAGCAGTAGGATTTTCAGTAGTTTCTGCATGCTTCCCTTTGTGAAAAAACTCAGACAATATGGGACTAGTTACAGATGCTGAAATTCTGTATCTTCACAGATATCATGCCTAATTACTTAACATATTAAATTTGGTTTATTTCAGATGTCAAGGTTGACCTAGCCATACTCCTTGCTTCATGTCCTATTATCAGTAGTATATGGAAGCCTTCTTCCTTGTTTTATGTGTTTATTTTTTCCCATGTCTACATGAGTAACCTTTCTCACTTGTTAATATAGAAGTCTTTGCATGTGTTCTTACAAAATACACATTTTACATGTATGCATATATTGTAAATAAACTCAGTCCTAAAAATACCAAACTTGACTATTATGAATTACATTATTATTCTTAAAATAATCAATTACTGAGAAAGGTATCTTTCATTTATGTAGATAAAATTATTAAAAATAGAAAAACTAAGATTTAAAGCAATTTGGCATATAAAAGTATATGTCAGTAGCTGGTATATATAATTATATGCTTTTATATTAATAGTGATAAAATATTCAGTGCTATTTTTTCAAGTTCTATAGAGAAGATATAATCTATGAAATGTGTTTTTATGAAACTTGTATCAAATGATTTCCTTACCTACAGGAGAAACAAAACTAAACAAAATAAAAGTATACAATAAGTTTCTACTTTTTCCATTTCCTCTGCTTTACATGTGGGCAAGCATCATCTGACAATCTGCAGAATTATGGGCGGATTCATAAATGAATAGTCAAGTTGCCAATTACACAATAAAAGCTAATTGTGTGGGCATTATCCTAGCATATGAAATTCCATATGAAAAGTGGCACATAGCTAGTAGATGTTCATTAAAAATGGGCAGAGGGAGAGCACTATATGATAACACAGTCAAGATTGAAGAATATGCTAAATCTAGGCCATTACTGAGTATGAGGAAAACTTGGATTACAGCAATTCCCGTAAATGAAAAATATGGAGAATAGAATTTACAAAGCCTGCAGGTATATGTCTTGGAGGATTTGATTGAATATTTTCAGTAATTTTGTTATTATGTCTTAAATCTTTTTTTTTTACCATATTCATTTTGTCTACAAATGCTTACTGAAAATATCAGTGCATTACAGCAAAAGTACATGACTTGATTTTTATCTCACTGAAATTTGTTTCTTTTCCTTTCTTTTGAGAATATTAATTTTATTTAAGTGCTTTTTAATTGCCTGCTTGTTTTTAAAAAATCTAAGCATCTTCTATATTAGGAGACAGGTGCATTAGGTAAACTATTAACATACAGTCCATCCCTAACTTATAAATCAAATAAGCTCTCAAAGTTTCTTAGTAAGTGACATGTTGAGAATTCAGAATATTATTTTTCCCCATGAAGATTTTTCGCACAAAGTGATTAGGTGTCTAAACCCAATAAAAATATTTCTACCCCCCATTAACAGCGATTAACTTGTTTTCCTAGTACAGTTGTTCTCAAAGTATAAGCCACTGTAATCCTGGAGACCCTAAAGAAACCAATGAGACACTTTCAAGGCTTTCAAGGTCAAAACTATTTTCATAATCACACTGAAACATTATTTATCTTTCTGCTGTGTCAGTATTTGCTCTGAGGGTTCCAAAGTAATGGTGAATGGAACTACCAATGCTTTATCCCAAAACAGGGCAAGGGCACTAAACTAATAGTTTTATATTCTTTCCCACCATTCACACACATTAAAACAAAAACACCAGTTCCACCTATCCATTATAATGCAGTAAACGTTATTTATTTAATTAAGACACAATATTAAATTCTATTTAATATTTTATGTAATAAGATGGGAAGTATGCACAAAGTACTTCTGCCATATGCCAACATGAAACAGTTGTCTCTAGGCAAAAACCAAAAACCAAAAAATACATGTGTGATGGTTCATGTTACAAGGAACTGGACACTTTTTTCATAGAGAGAAAGAACTACTGTCAAACTGATTACTCAGACCTGGGTAGCGAGCAGATCTCTTCTCAAAACTGAATGAAGTGAGCCTGACACTTCCAGAAAAATAACTAATGTATTTGGTGCTGTTGATTAAATTTGAGTATTCAAATAAAAATTAGAAGTTTGGAAAACTTGTATCCATCACCACAAGCTTGACAGAGTTTCAGATACCACACTGCAACTAATCTTTATCAAATTACCATTGGTTGAATTTTGGTATAATATCAAAGAACATCCCCAACAATCTGAAAAGGCTATGAAAATACCTTCTTTTCCAACTACATATCTGTGTGAGGCCAGATTTTCTGCATAAGATTCAGTCAAATCAACATACTTCAACAGACTGACTGCAGAAGCAAATAAGAGAATACAACCATCTTCTATAAAGCCAGATATTAAAGATTTCCATGAAAGCAAAATAATGTCATTCCTCACACTACATTTTTTGTTTGAGAAAATCATTATTTTTCATTTTTAAAAATATTATTTTTTTAAATATCACACTTAATTTATTATTTTAATGAATTAATAAGTATGTTAATTTTCTGTTTGGGTTTCTAACAGTGAATTTCACACAGCCTACATAAAACAAAAACTCTGTTTCCCTAATAATTTTAAAAGTGTAAAGATTTCCTAAAAATGAAACATTTGTAAACTACTTCCCTAGGGAAACAATAGTAAGCACCATCTGGGAATACTGAAGAAAAAGCTTCTCTTGCTCTGTACCAGAGATATTCCTTCCTCCTATCCAACATACCTGTTCTAGAAACCTTCTTCATCAAGTCCTAGGCAAACTCAACCCACAGGGAGAAGGTGCAGCATAAGGGCACAAATGGGGACGGTTCCTACAGAAAGAAGGACCTTCCCAAAGGTGCTCATATAAATACAAATTGAAGGTTGATGCTGCATTAGAAACTTCAAACTTCCCTGGGCCATAAAAGAAATCAGAAAGTCAACATCAGGGCTCAACTTCTGTAAAACCTCGCCCAAACTTGCCAGATGGGAACATGTTCCCCATTGTATTTACCTCTAGGTATATTCTTAGCATCCAGCACAGTGTGTAGCACAGAGCAGCTTTCTGACATATATTTGTTGGATCATGGAAAGGTGGATGAATGGATGAATTGATGAATGGGTGTTTGAATGGATGGTTGAGTGGATAGATAGATGGGTGGTAAATGGATGAAAGCTTCCTTGAAGAAATAGGAGTCAAGAAATAGAGAAGGTTTTAGCAACTTGAGAACAAGCACAAAACCAGCATTACTAGTAATACCAATCAAATATTTACACATTAAAAAGGCAACTAATCTTACAAAGAAGCATCTAAATACAAGATCTAAATACAAGACTAAAGTGTTTATGCACACAAACTATTTCTTTAGATTTTTAAATGTTTATTTATTTTGAGAGAGAGAAAGAGAGAGTGTGTGAGTGGGGGAAGGGCAGAGAGAGAAGGAGACACAGAATTGGAAGTAGGCTCCAGGTTCTGAGCTCTCAGCACAGAGCCTGATGTGGGGCTTGAACCCATGAACTGTGAGATCATGACCTGAGCCTAAATTGGATGCTCAGCTGACTGAGCCACCCAGGCACTCCTGGACTATTTTTAATGATGACAAATAAACACAGTTCTTAAATTTGGGGGGCCTGGGAGGGGAAAAATGAATGAAACAAACAGATGAATGAGAAAGGATTTCCTGCGAGTATTGAGATTTGAGCAGAGACTTGACCGTAGTCAAGGGTTGGCAGAGAGGAAGTGGTAGGACACTTCAAGGACAAGAAACACATGATTCTATCTGAGCTAACAATGTAGGGCCATTTATCCAATATAGTCTTGAATGGGGAGATCATACAGAGAAGTAGGAGGTTTGAGACCATAAAGAATTGTATTTATCTTGCCTCCAAAGAAACCTGAACTTCCCAATGTGACTCTCCTCTTATTCCACTTTCAAAGGCATCTAAAACTATAAAAGGTTAAGTTTACTGTTCCTTTATCATTTTCCATGTCCAACACAGGAATGGTGATCTAGCCTACAGAGAAAAGCAAATGTTTTTAGAGACCATTAGGTTTTTAATAGCATTTTATCCATGAGCATATCTGATTTGGGGGGGAGGATACAATTTGAGTCAAATTGTCATGCATTTACTGAAGACTTACTGTATACCAAAAACCACTCTCAACACTAGAAATACAAGGATGAATAAGTGACAGTTCCTGCCTTCAAGGAGCTCACAATCTTACAGAAAAGGCAAACATGTACAAGAATGAAAACACTATGTGCTGAGTGATGCAGTGGAACCATGTTCCAGGGCATCCTTTTGCGACCACACTACCCCCACATTTAGCTTCCTGTTTATTCTGTGTAAATTAATTTTCAGCTTTCTTCATCCCTGTTGAGACCATCTGAAAAGTCCATTAAAAGTCTATCACAAGGGGCGCCTGGGTGGTTCAGTTGGTTAAGCACCAGACTTTAACTCATGTCATGATCTCATGGTTCATGGGTTCAAGCCCCACGTCAGGATCTGTGCTGACAGCCCAGAGCCTGGAGCCTGCCTCAGATTCTGTGTCTCCTTCTCTCTCTGCTCCTCACCCACTCACACTCTCTCTGTCTCTCTCAAAATAAATAATTTTTTTAAAAGTCCATCACAAATAATCTTAATCCAAGATATCTTTTTATTGGATGAGAGACTGCCCCAATTAAATGCCATACTGAGAAATTGAATGTCAATGAGCCTTAAGCATGTCAAGCTTGGAGCAGCTGCAAGATTCAGGAAAGTAGGCAAAAAGAGAGAAAGCAAGAGGCAGCACACTAGCTCATCATTTTGCCAATGTCTCTGGCATGGCAGAAATTACTTTTCTTCCCCACCCAGCAAGCATGTAAAGCAACACCTCTACTTACCTCTGAGAGAAGGCATCTGCTATAGCTAAGATAGTTCTGCACTGCGGGGCCTTCCTGCCTCCAAGCCCAGCAATGGAATCCAATGAGACCTGGGGACTAGTCCTCCAAACCCAGAGCACCTGACAAAGTCATAACCTTGGCCAGCCAACTTCTGAGAATCGTGGGGATCGGCAAGTTTGTCAAGTATGTCTGTTCTGTATATGCGCTGAAGGAGCAGTGACCCACAAATAAGAAGTCGGAACTGAGCAGGGACGTCTAGCTGGGGAAGCAGTTTTGATACAGGCAAAAACAAAAATTCTGCTTGTGGCAAGTGGAAGCAGTTGATACAATTCAAATAAAATCCAGAAGACAAGAGTCAGTCAAGCAAGCACAATGATTTGTTAAATCACAGGGGTTCTCCAAGGCGGCCAGGAGCCAGAGGTGAACAGACAGACATAGACAGTGCCGTGTGGACTTCGAATATAAAAAAGTCAAACATAGAAAGTGTAACTACAAGTACAGTATAGGGAAATATGGGGGTGTGGTAACAGGTCTAAAGGCTTTAGCCTAGTTTGGAGGATTAAGGAAGACACCTCTGAGGAAGTGATATTTAGGCAAAGATAAAGGTCAAATAAGCATTAAGTAATGAAGGAGCCCTAACAACCTGACCTGGGCAGAGACCAACGCCAGACACCTGCCTGAAAGCACAGGCTTTGAAGTGGAGCTTCAGTAAGGAAGAGAATCAGCTTTACCATTGACTTGCTGATAGGTTTCATCTTAATTGAACTTCAAGATACCAGTCAGAGACAGACATCAGCCTTGCTGAGCTGAGACCCAGGGAGCCTTGGGAAGAGACCCGGGGAGTCTCATCAGAGAGGGAGGCCCACAGGCCCGCAGCCCCCAGACAGGTCTGAATGGCCATCTGTGATTCCACAGGTATTATAAGCCTGCACATGGGGAAGTAGGGGAGGGAGTGTCTTTTTTGAGCTGTAAAGTCTCCCAAAACAAGAATGGTATCCCCATAAAGTGGGAAGCAGTTAGATCAACTCAGTAGTAGTGTGTGTGTGTGTGTGTGTGTGTGCACGCATAGGAAAAAATGCACCTCATGAGACAGTGTGATGACGGCTTGGTTTCATCTTGTTCCTATTTTTCTTAACACAAGTAACCTGAAAATTGGCCACACATGCACACAGGATCATAATAAACAATTAACTTCTGACCTACAGTAAAAACAGATATAAATTTAAAATGCAGACTTAAATGCAATTTTAAGTAAAATTCTGCTACTTAATTTTCTGCTCCCAATTTATGTTTTAAGAAAATATGTATCCTGGACTTCCAATGCACAATATAGTGAATAGAGACAGAAATAATATATTATCACCACCAAACTTGCTAAGAGACTAGATCTTAATTATTCCCACCACAAAAAAGAAATGCTAATTATGTGACTTGATAAGGTGTTAACTAAAGTGACAATGGTGATCATATTACAATATAGAAATGTATCAAATCAACATGCTGTACACCTTACGCTTACATTATGTCACGTGTCACATAGATTTCAACTAACCAAACAAAAATGTATGTGAGTTTGGCGGCCGGGAGAGGAGAGCTATTCTCGCATATGGGAGGCTCCTCGGCTCCTGCAGGCTCAGCCTCCATTCCTCACCGCCCATTGTCCTGGAGGCTAACTCTTGACGGACTAAGCCAACGGCCTGTCTTGCCTTCCCACTTCCTGTCCGGAGGCACTGGCAGGAGGCTGGGAGGCGGCTGGGAGGCAGGAGGATGGGTTCGGTGTGTTCACCCTATGACCGCTAGTCTCTGGGTGTCAGCACCTGCAAGAAAGCTGCCATCTGGTACCTGCTCCTACTATGTGCCTCACTCTCCTTCAGGCCTGGGGCTAGCATCAGCTCCCCACTGTGCTACCTCAATGTTTGTTCACTCCCCCTTGCTGGTACCTCAGAGAGCTCACTGCCCTTCAACAAGACAGTCCTTAAACTCTCCTCCATTCCTCTGTTTAATCTTGCCAGAATCTTGACTGGGACACCAGGGGTTTTATGCCACATGTCACAAGATTCTTGAGAGCAAAGGATGGGCACTGAGGTCAAGGAAAGCCAAGAGAGGAGCAAGGAAATAAATGACAGTAAAAAGCAGTTACCTTTCCATCTGCTGGAGCTGCAGGGCCCACCCAGGGAGCAGAGTCTAGCATCTCCAGCAAAGGGGGAAGATCTGATTCTTTAGAGGAAAAGAAGAATGGTGAGAATGGACCAGCATAACAATAAAGCTACACTTCACAAAGAACCTACTATGTGCAGCTCTGTGTTCAACACTCTACATTCATTACATTACATGGTTTCATAAAAGCCCATTTTCCAGACAAGGAAAAGACTCAGGAAAAACCTGGATGTAATGCAGGTCTCTCCTCCCTAAGAGCCTAAGACCTTAATTACATGCTTTCCTGATACCGTTGTGCCCACAGCTGAGACTCTGAGAAGCTTCATCTAGTAATGACCTTTGGATAAAAATAAAGAAATAGGGCCTGATCCCCTATAAACATTTGCCAGCCCATGGAGCCTGAGACTGGGTTTTACCCTCAATCTCTTTATTTGATTGACTCTATGTATGGATACATGGCTTGTCTTAATTCTGTTTCCTTCTGTTTTCTTTATTTTCCAACTTTCTATTTTCCTGTAACCTCCTTATTCCCTAAATAACAGCCATGAAAACAAAAACCACAACAATGAAAATGTATTAAAATAAAGGGGAAGGAACACTTCTGCACATAGGCCAGTGCAGATTCTAGGATTCTAGGAACCCGGAGAAACTCCAGAGACCCACAAGGGCAATGAGAGAGGGATGCTCTGAACCCTCCTCTTTGTACTCAAGGGAGCCTAAAAGCAAGACTCTGGCAGAAAATTTCAAACTCAAAAATGCAAATGGCAGAAGACCACGGCTGTTTCTGCTGACCTTATTTTGACAGCATCAACTATAGGATTTGCACGAACCAGTGAAAAATGAAAAAGCAGGGCTCTTATTCAAAAATTACTAAGAATGTCAAGACGACAAGAGCAGAGCATTGAATCAAGTATGGGATACTTCAGAGCATGGGGTTTTTGGGGACTGCACAGGTCCCACACCATGGAGCCTCTGTTTCCTGCAGAGGACGTTTCCTGAAAAAGGGATATCAACTTCTGTTGATCAAACACACACACACACACACACACACACACACACACACGCATGCACACACACACACAACAAACTGGCCAATAAGACTATATGGAAACCATAACTGGCAAGCCAAACATCATATGAAATATAATAACACTACTGTGCTGTGTATATGGGAAATGGCAGCACATATGCTAACCCAAATGCTTGTGACAATCAACCTTGAATCTCAAGTTCTCTGTCAGAGAGAGGATGTCCCCCCAATCACCCACTAGGGCCTTTGCTGGAAACAGTTTTCTTCATTCATTAATCTCAGGGCCAACACAGCAGCGGTTTCCAGGAAACACCAGAGACCCTGATGCAGCCACATCCTCAGAAAAGTCATTGGAATGGACCTCTGTTGTCTAAAAAGTCAATTAACAAAAGAAAACAACGTTAATCAACAAATTCTAACACTTAGAACTTGCCTCATGTTTGCCTGAACGTGGATAAATTGCTATTAATTTTGCACAGTAAAGGCCAAGTTATCATTTGTTTCTATCTGCTCATAAAAAATGAGTTTAATCTCTAAATATTAATGAAAAGTGTTCATTTATAACCAAATAACTTTGCAGCTTTCCAGATATTACCATCACTAACATAAATTTGCCAGAAGTGTGGCAGCAAAGTCAAATCACAGACCAATCGAAATCTTCACTAACTGGAAAATCAAATCTGGCTGGACACCAGGTTGGGGCAAAAGCCCATTCATCTCCCCCAGTGAGGTCTGCAGAGCTGAAGGAAGGCAGGTAAGTACCTGTTACTCTGATTGTGCAGACAGTCAAATTAAACCTTTTATCCTCAGAAGGCTCCCTCTATAAGGGGTGTTTTGTTTTTGTTCCATTCTCTTTTTCCAACAGTAACAGTACCCCAACTTGCCTTTGGGGACTCTCGCCTCTCCTTGTTGTGTGCAATCACAGAGGGGCTGTAAATCAAGGTGCCTGTTGCCCTCCAAACAAAGCATGAGCAGTTGACTGAGCTTGTATAATAATCAAATGAACTCTCTCAAGGCTTTGCATCATGATAGAAAGAAAAGATACTGTTTGAATCACATTCATTCCGGTAAAGGCAACTGGCTCCTTTCTGCTCTCTGGATCTCCAAATCCACCTCAGTTCCTGCCATTGTCAACCCTTTTTCTCCAGCTTTGCTATCATGTCTATGAGTTATCCAATATCCTTGCAGTAAATTACTTCTCTGTTAAAGTTAGCCAGAGCATCTGATGCTTTTCCACTAGAAATACACTTAACAACTTGACTCGCTCTCTGTTGTGGCTGAAGAATGTTTTAGCTCCCAAAGGCATGAGACATCAACAGAAGACAAGCTCACAAAGTTCAGCATCTCGTTGGAGAAATTGAAAGCATTTACAAATATGGTGGGAAAACTGGCAAAGCAATAGACCCATGTGTTCATTCAATGTAGCATAACCTATGTTTATGGGTATATATCGGAATGGCCACTATATACTCAGAGAATTCGATTTTAAGGCAATTGTCAGGAAGGATGTGAGATTAAGGGCTGAAAAGCTCTCAGTTTAACAAGATAAAAGGAATGATCTACCCAGATCAAATGCATTTGACAATTGGCCCAAGTCACTTGCAATTAGCATTACAGGATCACCTGGACACAAAGAAAAACAGATTTTTACATTGCAGAGCTCTGTCATTAAATTGCCAGTACCCTACCAATCAGTTTGGCTGTGACACATCTGTTCAGGCTAAGTGTTGCACTATGGTTTTTATCCACAAGAAGTGTCCTGTGATATAAATTGTGTGTCTTATGAAGAAAGAAGCCTACAGGCAAATTCCATAGCGGCATTTTAGCATTTCTCATCTGTGTTCAAATTTGAATGGTTCAAAAACATCTAAATTCAAAATCTATTTCCCCCATTCTGGGAATATTAATATAATCGCTGTGAATACCAACGCCTGTTTGAAGCCTACCTTGAAAAAAGATATTTCAACCTGCACTTTCTTATTGACTCTGATTTTGCAAGAGGACATGAAAATATCAATTTGGAGTAGCAATATTATGTCTACTCTTCTCTCTATCCTAATGCACAAAGGCCAAAATCAGTCCTGTCTATATGCTGACAAGGACGTCTTTTCTTGGATACTAGCCAACCAACAGAACCAGTTGTCCTAATTTTGGTCTTAAATGCTTGTGACATTTCCAGCTTCCCTTCCTTCTCTGGATCCCATGGTTCCAGTGGTAGCAAAGCTAAGCCTAAAAAGTTGTGGAAATGAGAGAACATTTCTAATTGAAATATAAGGAGACTTGGATGCAGAGGGCCTGACAAGTCCATGGCCAGATCAGCCTGCACTCAGTACAGTAGGTATCGCTGCTACCAATCAATTATGATGAATTCTCTACCACCTGGGCCCAAAACCTCCTGGTGCTTCTTGGCCCCTTATGCTGGGAGAGAACACATAGTCCTGGCCAGTGAACTGAACGAAGAAGGAGCATGTATCACCTCAAGGCTAAGCACTAAATGGCCACTGAAAGCTCTTTTTCTCTCTAGCACATAGGCCAGAAACATTCTGTATAATGGCTGTCCTGGCATGGGAAGGCATGGAGTAGAGCACCCAGCTGAACGTCAGTGGTGATACAGCCCTAACGAGAAATCACACTCTGCAGGTAAACACCTCTAGGACTCAGGAGGTTACTACAGCATAATTTTACCTAATTGGACAGGTGTAGGGTATTAAAATGTCAATGTCATCACCAATGTAGTGCCTTCAAACAGCAAAACTCAGTTCTCAATCTTGTCTAATAGGTATCAATTAGGTTATCTGGCATGATGCTAACAAACCTCTCAGTGACTAATTGAACTTTGAACAGACCATATTGTCAGAATGTTGGTATATTTCATCAGCTCCCCACTCAATTCTACAAGTATTCAGGAAGCATTACTATGTGCCAATTTGGGTAAAGGTGTGTTGAATTCTCTAAGGAGCAGAGATGCAATGATGTAACTATAGAAGTCTTTTGATAAAAGTCATAGCTTGTGCAAGTAAAATAAGAACTTAGAATTTCCATTGAATTGGGCCCCAGCAGGTAATGGTTGACGAGAGAAGCAAATGTCCCATGTGAGTGTAAAAGTTGTGTAGGGAAAATCACAGCAGGCCATGTTCCCTTCTCTGCCAAGCCTGCTCTTGCTGCTCCATTAGCACCTGTCTCCTGATTGTTGATCCTGAGCATTACCTCTGCTTATTGTTGGACTTGAGATGCTAAGCTCATTAAGGCGCTTGGATATATGTAAAAACTTTGCCAAAAACTTATTCCTATGAGTTGAACTGGGCTTGTTATAATGACATGCATTATAAAATCAAAACTTCTTCTAAAATCTGGTACACACACATGTGAATGCACACATTGAAAATTTTTAAAGAAATTAGGGATTAAGTTTCTGTGATATTGTGATTTATAATAAGAAACATCTATTTGGCTTTCATCTATATTTGGAGCAAAGAGCTCCTAAAGGCCTTGGAAAATTCTAAGTGTTGAGAGCCACAAGGATGTCTTTTTGTCATGTAAATGAGGTGCTTTTGGACAAACAACTAAGGATGGAGGAGAGTTGCAAGGAAATCTGGGTCCAAATCAGCCTCCACCTCCCTCTGGGGAAAAGGGAGGGGCTACAGGTTGAATCAGCTGTTAAATCAATAATGTAATCAATACTTTCTATGTGATGAAGACCTTCTATGTAATGAAAACCCAAAAGGATAGGGTTAGGAGACCTGATGGGTCAGTGAACACATGACAATTTGAGAAGAGTGGTACACCTTCCCCATGCCTTGCAGCCTTGCCATCTGGCTGCTCCTGAATTCCATCCTTTCATAATAAACTGGTAAGCTACTAATGTTTTCCTGAGTTCTGTATGCTGCTCTAGAAAATTAACTGAATCCAAGGAGACGGCCATGGGAACATCTAATATATAGCCAGTAGGTTCAGAAGAACAGGTAGCAATCCAGGTTTGTGACTGGCATCTGAAGGGAGGTGAGGTATGGTCTTGTAGGACCAAGCCCTCAACCTGTGGACCTGATGCCACCTCTGGGTAAATAGTGTTAGAACTGAGTTGAATTCTAGGATGCCCAGCTGATGTCTAAGAATTGCTTGCTGGTGTGGGGAACCCTCCCTCCCTCACACATTGAAATTGGGTCCCAGAACCTTTTTAGCTCCACAGTGAGCAGCTAAAACATTAGGAAGGTAAAAGTAATGAAGATGGAGAAACTAGGGAAGGCTTGCACCAAGGATTGAAGGACGGGTAGATTTGAAACCAGAGCATTTACAGACATCACTATGCTGGCTATGCACACTTTTGGACCACTGTTTAGTTTCTCAATATGCCCATCTATTTAGTTACCAACTGATGAACAATAAACTAGGTCTTTATTTTAGAGTAAAGCAATTGCTTATTCCTGGGGGTGAGGGGAGTTTGTAATATGTATACGTCACACCCTATTAAGTGACCTTGGACAACACTCAGAATTGATTTGAGCATCAATTTCCTAGTCTGTGCAGTACAAAACACTGTATCCCCTCACAGTCTGGTGATTCTCTGATGACCACACGATCTTCTAGACATCTATTTTCTTTAAAGTTGCCACACACGCACAAAAAAAAAAAGTCCCATTACAATTGGCATGCTACTCATCCCTTTGGCCAAATGAAGAAAGAGAGAATAAAAAACAACCATCACATTTAAACGAAAGAGTTATCAGTCATTCTTGTATATTGCAGATGCTTGAGAAGCCATAGGGCAAAGGCATTTATATGGAAGATAAGCTCATTGTGTTGAACAAATTAATGCTGGATTGTGAATTAAATGATGTGTCTTCGGACAGCTAATTAGCTTTGTGCTGCTCAATTAAGTTTTGAAAGGACATGTTGTGTTTCTTGATGGAATACAGAATATACTTCAAGGCTATTGCTGCTCTGAATCATTTCAATTTCAAACCTAGTGAAAATGAGCAAGAAAGAAATCAAGGGCTTTGTAAACACACAAACAATTCAGACTTCCCAAAGAACTTGAATTTCAAACTGTAAATAGCAAAATAAAACATTTTATTTTTAACTACATCTGGAAATCTCAACAAGCCAACAAACATGAAATCAGCTATAACTTTATTTTTCATAATATCATTTACATTGAGAACAAGTATTTTTAAAGTAAGGATGAACACTAAGTTAGAAAGTCTTCTTGGCTCCATATAACTTTTTTCTACAAACTGACATCATCAACATCCCTTATTCCCTATACTGAGAGGAAAAGTGTTGTTAAAGGAAGTGCTTAGGCTTCGGAATAAGAAAATGTGATACAACTCATTTCATATTTTAATTCTTAACCTCTGTCTGGATTCTCTCACCTATAAAATGGGGTTATAATTCTTATCTTGTAGGGTTATTAGGAAGCCTCCAGAGTACAAGAACAGTGTTAATCCCAATAAAACTCTTATCTCTTAGGGGTTTTTTCCCTGTCCGTACTAGTTGTAAAGTGACCTAAATTCATGTGTAGGTTTTCTGTGAAATACCAGGAACCTCCTGTGATTGAGCATATGTCTACTACTACAGACATATTGCCACCTGTTACTATGCTATAGGGAAAAGAAATTTTTTCAGATGGAATTCTGTCAGTCATACAAATATATTAAGTAAACGCAAAATCAATCCCAGTACCTGTTTCTGTAAACTTGGGGATGTCCCTGCTTCTCTCCTAGAGCAATTTGTCAAGTCCCTAGAATGGAAAATGGAGCTCCCAGGCAGACTCAGTGGTGCTCTGAAAGCAGGGTATGCTACTCTTCTGGTCAGGTCAGGTGACAAGGCCCAGCAAGGAGGAAAGCACAAGACCAAGACAAATCCAGACCTAGAACCAGATCTTGCATCATGTGTAAAAGGTTAACACATATATATCTAAAATACTCCCCACAGCACCAGCACAACCATCACCACTACCAAGATTTGCAAGACCCTAGTTTAACTGTTTCTTGCTAAACCCAAAACTGAGAAACTTTGTAAAGGCCCATTTTCCTCGCTAAACTTGAGTACACAGAGTTTTCTTTCCTAAATTCTCTTCTCCTCACACCATCCACTTCTAAGAAACAAAAACTGAACATTTGTCTTGCTCCACATAACACATTCTTGTTTTGTTGTTTCCTTTTCTAACTTGGGAGACTATAACCCCATGAAACTGTGCTAATACTAAAAAATAGGGCTGTTTCCCTTTCAGACACCCTCCAGCTAGCAATGAGCAAAGGCTCTTTTTAGCTCTACTTAGGTGGTCTTTTATCCCAGGACTCTTTTATTTCGGGGCACAAGTGATGCATTACTGAATTTGCCAGATTCTTATACTTTCTACCAGTCACATTCCTGGGACACTAATCATTACCCCAGTGAAAAATGTCTTCTAGCATTCCCCAGGCAAATGAAACTCCCCAGGGTAGGTCAGAAATAGCAATGTTTGAAGCATTTGTAGGACCCACCTCTGGAGCGTGGATTCCCGATAAGATTTCTTCTAATTGTTGACCAGCCACATACACAGCACACTGTTTATACCAAATGACCTTAAATATGTAACAAATAATTACCACATTGTCAAGTTTTTCGAATTATACTTCATTTTGTGACATCAATTCTTTGAATTTATCTGATGCATAGAAATATGGCATGGCAAGTGATAGAAGACTGCATCTATGCATATAGCCTAGTTTGAACAAAAGCAACTCATTTCTTTAAAAAGTAAGAAAAATTAACACATGCCAACTGAATATATTAGTTTCATTTTCACTTGAGAAAAAGTACCACATTGGTACATGCAGACAATGGAATATTATTTAGCACTAAAAAGAAATGATCAAACCATGAAAAAACATGGAAAAAAATTAAATGCATGTTACCAAGTGAAAGAAGCTAATATGAAAAGGCTACATACTGAATGATTCCAATTACATGACATTCTGGAAAAGGCAAAACAATGGAGACAATAACACACAGGATTTACAGGGCAGTGAAAATATTCTGCATGATATTATAATGGTGGGTATCGTACATATCATGAGGCATTTGTTCAAACCTATAGGATCCACAATACAAAGAGTGAACCCTAAGGTAAATGATGGATTGTGGACAATTATGACGCATTAATGTAGGTTCATTCTTGGTTAAAAAAAGAAGTACTATTCTGGTGAATGGCCTTGATAAGAAGGGAAGGCTATCCATGTGAAGGGCTGGGAATATATGAGAAATCTCTGTGTCTTCCGCTCAATTTTACTGTAATCTTAGAACTGCTCTAAAAAATAGTGCTTTTATTAAAGGGACTAAGGAGCCTTTAGACATGTAGCAAAGCCACAGAGTACATGTTGGGGACACGAAGAGGAAGACATAGCCCTCCTTCTTGGGAACACACAGGCTAGAACACATGGAATCATGATAATGCAGGAGTCACCCTAGTAATGTCATTAACAAATGGTGATCTAGCTGTGACTGAATATATTATAGGGAGTGGAACCTTCTCTGGAACCCATTTCTTTAGGGATAAGCTAACGGACCTGCTAATCACTAATATGAGGTGGGGTTTTTTTGTTTGTTTGTTTTTCTGAGTATCTGATACAGATCCAACTATTACCTTTCCTGGAAAATGAATTTGCATTTTTATGACAGGTTCTTGTCTTTACACTCAGGCATCATAGTTTGAATTTCAGCCATGGTGGCAGGCCAGTCAGAAGGCTATTTCTTTACTGAGGTGGAAAAGAGACCTATCTGTACCCTTCCATTTACACACTATGATTGGCTGCCTTTACCATATAAAGGATCTTGCTACCAAAGGATGAGTACTTGTAAAGAATAAAACAATTTTCTTTTAAATCACAAAAATAACTATCTCTACCCTCACATCATTTCCCTTCCTTCTTCTACTATAATTTATGAAAATGATTTAAAACTTTGGACTTTAGTGAATCCTGCAAAATCCGGTCTGCAATTAGTTCTGTGCGTTTAAGGTTTCCTTCATCAGAGCAACTCATAATTCTTTAGAAGCAAAGTTAAGCCTCGAAAAGGATATGAATTTGCAAGCTCCCATTTTTAGAGAAATTGATGTATAAGAGAAGAAGACTTTATTAACATTTTCTAGGTAGAAAACTCCCTAAAATAAACCTTGGGGAAGTTGCAGCTCTCAACATTTGTGACCAACTTTTATTATTACCAGGTGCCAGGGAATGTGCTGGGTGCTTTCTCACACATTATGTCATCAGTCGTGGGGTAATCTTAGTGTAATCTAAGCTATGCCAGTGTTGAGACTACAGTGTGAGGCTGTTATAAAATCCTGGTCCATGGAATAATCTTTAAGAATCTACTTCAGGTCATTCTAGGACTACAATTCTTGCTTACCCCCTCTTTGACTAGCATGGTGCTTTCCACTTAATAGTGCCCCATAAATGCTTACTGAACTAAGCAAATGCCCTATAAAAGCCAAAACTTGCTGCCTCCACTGCTTCTCCAGGTCTTCAGAAGGTTTATTAGAAGGCAGTGCATCCTCTCCCTCAACATCCTGTCATGGTGATTGATGATATGGGAAATGATTAAAGATTCTCAAACTAAGTCTTTAATATCTTGGTAGTAATCCTTTCAAATAAATCATATGTAAGTAAGTTAAGGACACCATTCAAAAATTACAAAGGAAGTCAAAACCTATTTACTGGGACTTGTCAGAATGGAGATTTATTCTTGTTATCAGAAATGTAATACAGACCTGCTTCAACCTAAGATGGAGTTATGTCCCAATAAACCCATTGTGCATCGAAAGTATCATAAGATGAAAATGTGTTTACTGCACCTAACCCCCAAACATCACAGCTTAGTTTCTCCTACCTTAAACATGTCCAGAACACTTATATTAGCATCTAACACAAAGCCTATGACACTACAGTGTTGACTATCTCCTACAACTGAATACTGTAACTGAAAGTGAGAAACAAAATGATTGAATGGGTTCAGAGTAGCCGTAAGTATATCAGTTGTTTGTCCTCATGATCATGATCATGTTTGTCCTCATGATCATGGCTGACTCAAAGCAACCACTGACCAGTATCAGGAGAGCATCTGATGCTCTCACACATTACTATCCAGATTCAAAATCCCAAGTAGCGGGGTGCCTCAGTGCCTTAATTGGTTGAGCATGTAACTCATGATTTTGCCTCAGGTCATGATCTTGTGGTCATGAGATGGAGCCCCATGACAGGCTCCATGTGTAGAACTGCTTGGGATTCTCTCTCCCTCTCTCTCTGCCCCTCCCCTGCTTGAGCACACATGTGCACTTTCTCTGTCTCTGTCTCTCTCTCTCTTCAAAATAATTAAATAAATACTTTAAAAATTCCAAGTACAGTTTCTACTAAATGAGTATCACTTTTACACCATCATAATATCAAAAACTGTAAGTCAAACCATTACAAGTCAGGGACAGTCTGTACCAGATTGTGTTTTAAACTTGCTTCTTAAATGACTCTTTTGTTGTTGTTGTTTTGATGATAGCTCAGTCTTAATGAACATAGCAGAATTGGGCAAGAAAATTTCTAAATCTGTTTGCAGTACATGAATTTCATTCTGTATATTATCATATTGATGTACATGGTCACATCTGTGATACCAAAGAAAGAGAAACAAACCGCTGTGGAGAAACAGCACCAACCAGCCCTGAAGTAAGTCTGAGTCTGGTTATTTTGTTGATTTGTAGGTCAAATTAAATAACATAAGATCTAAACTAAATTACTTGCCTTCATAGAAAAAGACTTTTCCATCCAAAATTTTAAGCTGTTTTAATAAAATAAATTTTAAAAGTGCCATACTAGCAATAACTTCTGAGACACTAGAAAGATTCAAAGTTAGAAAATTGAACTTCTGTTCACCTGAAGTAGAGAAGGCAGACAGGTGAGTGACCTTATAAACTCACCCCATATCCCTGTCAGGACAATTTTTGCAAAGACTTCTCTGGTCTGATCTTACAGTAGTATTTCATTATTTCTCATTATTCATTTTTATTCATTTTTAACGTATATATTTGAGAGCCTACTATGTACCAGGTACTGGGAACACCACAGTGACCCCAACCAGATAAGATCCTTCCCATCAGAAATCTAATATAATATCGGCATATAAAGCTGCTGCAGAGGTGATGTAGAGCAGAACCACTATTAGGGATTTGACCAAGTCAAGGAGATAAGAAGGGACTCTGGGAGGAAGAGATCATTAACTCTGGAGATGTGGAAATGAAACATGAAAAGAGTGCTCCAGCAGAAGGAACCATAGGTGTAAGTCCCTATCACTGGAAGGAGCATAGTGACCACAAGGGACAAAAAGGGAAGCAGGGTGGGGCTAAAACACAACCTAGGAGGGAGAGCATGGTCCATGGTGAAGTGGAGAGGATCAGAAACCAGACCATACAGGCTTTGCTATTCTGTTTAAGAGCTTTATCTTCATCTCATTAGAAATGAGAAGCCAGTAACAGTTATCTGGAAGAAGGTGTTATGACCAGCATTGAAGTTTTAAAGATGGTTGCAAGGGGGGAGAACAGATTGGAAGGGAGCCTAGGTATCTATGAGTGGGTCAGGTAAGAGGCTCATAGCTCAGGCAAAAGATGTGGTAGCATAGAGTAGAGGTAGCAGTAACAGGGGATGGGTATATTTGAGAGAATTTCTCCTACCCACCTCCATTGCCCAACCCACATCCTTCAACCATTACTTCTAAATAGCTGCACTTCCATCTACATTGATTTTCTCGTCTGCTTAAGCTCCACACTACAGGACCAGCTTTTAGTGCTATACTTTATAATAAAGATTCTATGTGTATTTGTGTTATGAATGAGTAGTTCCCACTTTCATTAGGTTCTTCCCCGCACCATAAAATTCTTCAATTTCAATCCATCCTACAATACCATGTAGGCATACACAGAGAGGTCACAGAACTGGCCAGTGGCCCTAAGAGCACAATTGGAGATTGCAAAGGGGTGGGGAAAGGGTTCCCATAACTCCACCCCCAAGTCTCAACCTTAAATGCAAAGCCATTATATGAATGAGTAGTCACAAGAAGGTGAAGCCTTAAGGAATGAATTTCATGTCTTTGAGCTGGGTTTTCTCCATAATACCTGCTACCATACCATTAATATCCATCTTATAAAGCCCCTTGACTATGATTTTCATAAGTTTTCATAAGTTGAATCACTAGATTCTCAGATAGACTCAACATTCTAGTAGTCCATATGTCAGACTACATAGCACCCTTAATACTATGAGATTGCTCATAACCTAATAATGATAATATTAATATAAAACTTTTTTAAATGGTCTTTTATATGCACTACCTCCTTTGACACTTACAATAACCCCATGAGGTAGGCAAGACTGGGATTTATTCCCCAGTGGTGGGGAACGCACCAACCATTGGTGGTTGAGGGTGCAACCAACTCTTTCAGTCAATACTAAAATGAGCAGTTGCTGGTATGACTAGTTGGGGAGACTAAATGTGGTTTCCGTGGGAGACTTGGTCAACTCTACCCCAGGTGTCTCAGACTTGGAGTGTAAGCCATTTCCCTCACAGACTCTTCCTCTGGAAGACGGTTGGGTTCCTGTGATACTTAAGAAAGTTTCATTTTAGCCATTTCGTTTAGACAATGATCTTAAATTGGAAATAACACAGCTTTTGCCAAACAAGGCCAGTTTATGTTAATATTCAGAAATTATTCCCACTGGATTTTTTCATTTGGACTACTTACCTCAAGGGAGATGCCCTCTTGCACTAATTGTAGAGGAAGATGTGAAGGGTGTATGGCCTAAAGATAGCTTTGACACTTTCCACACTTTCTCTGACCAACCAAATTGAGAGCAGAAACCAAGAATTTTAGAGTTAAAAAGGTCCTTAGTAGATATCCAGTCTACTTCCTTGGACACTTGGTCAATATCATTGTGCACCTGGGTGAATGTGTCCAAAAATGTTACATGTGAGCATCCACTGGGGGTCCAAAGATCTATCCCAGCAATGCTGCCACTGCTCAAAATACTTTGGAAATCTTTTCTTTGGGAAAAGAAAAAAGTCTTATAGACTCCTTGAATCTTTAGAGTCAATTTATAAGCTGTAGGAAAAAGTGATGACTTTGGTTTAAAGAAGTCATGGTTCCTTTCAATCAGAATGTCATCAAACGGGGGCACAAATGACAAATGACATTTGTCAATGAACAACACATTCTCAAAGAATAAAGATTTGCAGCCATTAAAGACCACCAAGGAAATGTGGCGATAGGTGTTGCAGACCACAGAGATGTTCCCAAAAGGTAACAGAAGTGTTACTGTTATGGATACAGAGCCTCTAAGGTACCTTTGTTAATGAGGTCATATTCACTTGGATGTAGAAGTCCTAGTGTCTGTACTTCCAGAAAACATCTACTGTCATGTCACTGTAATATTTTGAACCTCATTTTATTTCTGCACCTTTCCAGGGTTCTGATCACTGTTGTCATTTTTCCTCTGCTTGCTCAACAATGTATGCATCAAATAGCATAGTCTACAAGACTTCATGTGGAGACACTTAAAAGAACTGTGAGGACAAGAACAAAATCCCTGTCTAACGTTTTACTCTCTGTGTTTATTAACATGTGGGAAATGACCATATATTGTATAAATGGATCTAACAATAAAAATTAAAATATGTGACTCTTAAAATTGTCCATTGGCAATTAGCCCAGTATGTGAGTAATGGGGCTGGAGAGATAGTGTGAATATTGTTTATCTTACCCAGGAAGCCATGATTTTAGGTGTTATTTTAAAAATAAGAAACAAAAACAAAAATGGACTACACTTTCAGAATTTTCCAGGGAATATTTCTCCTCCACTAATCCCATCTCAGTAAAAACCTAACTTTGGATTCAATAATTTTACCTCTAAAACTTTTTGAAGAAATAAGCAAGAAATGTCCACACTTTATCTTAAAGTATGCTTATCATAGTGTTATTTATGATTAAAAAAATGAAAACATTTCTTTATAAAAATCAAGAGGTTGATTAAACAAATTATCATATAAATGTTGATATAATAGTTTGCCACTGCTAGAAATAATGTTTTTGTAAAGAATTTAATGACAAGAGGAAAAATTCACCCCCGCAGGTTCTAAGAAGCAGATGGCCCAAGATTCAAGCATCTTTCCAATTTAGACAGTCACCTTCCTCCTCAGAACCACTTCTGTCTCAAAATGCACCTGCAGAATTTTAGTTTATAAAAGTGATTGAGTGACAACACAGAGAGGCAGATGCCATCAAAAAAGTTCAGTGTAGAATTTTTATCTTATTACTTAAATTTCTCAAGAGGACAAGCCACATCACACCAAGCATGGCCACCTGAGGAAGCACCAGTTTTGGCCAGGAGCCCAAAGGGACAAGTGGAAAGCATGGCCCTGAGCCTTTATTGTGTTTTCCACAGGAAACTGGTTAGGATGGACTCATTTAAATAATATCAGGGGGCTGTGGGTTATAAAGGTCATCTCTAGTTGCCTGGTTCCTAGCCCTAGCTAATTAGGGCAGAGGATTGTCACCTCTTAGAGTTTAATAGTCAGATGGAGGAAGTGGTTCTGAGTCAGGGGTCTTGAATGGTTGGCAAATGAAAGGCACACTCTTGGGGATGAGCCTTTTGGTAATCTCTAAGAATTGATTACCCCTAGCAGGGGGCAATCTCTCCCTAGTCAGTGAGGCCTCAAACACAAGTTCATCAAGAAAATGGAAAATAAGGAAATGGAGTTAACACAGCCTCTATGAAGAAACAGCTACCCCCCAAACCTCTGGACCACAGAGCAAAGCATGTACTTATCCTAGGCATGTGTGTCTCCTTCCTTTAAGAAATGGTCGGACTAACTCTCTTGGCCTTCTTAAGGACATCATGCCCCCAGTTCCCCAATACTTCATGTAATATATGCAACTCTGATACAGTTTATGACCCTCTGCCTTGTTGATTTGCCCCTGGATGAAAGAGGACCATCATTTTATTTATCTCTACAACCATCTCAGTTCCTTGCACTTCATACAATGAGTACCTTTTCAAAGGAGACAGTTCTGACTACAACCATTCCTACTGACAGGTGGTGGATTATAGAAGGCCCTGGTTTGAGAGTTCTGCAGGAGAGGATGGACACAAAGGAAGTAGCATATATGCTCCCAAACTGCCGAGACTTGTTCGACACATATACAAGGACGTGCATTATCCAGTTGAGGTTCCAAAGCTTTCAATGTGCTCTATCACAGTTAAAAGCCTATGCTTAAAACAATTTTGCCAGATTACCTACATCAATTTTAGGGAATGAGATGATGGAAAGATTATAGGGTGGAAAGAGGGACATGGTAGGGTGCAGTCAGAAGAATGAATAGAAATCACCCTCGAAATGGAGGAATGGGGATTTTAAAAAAAAATACCAAAAACCTTGTAACTGGCATAGCCCAGTCAGAGCTCTAGAAATTGTATTTGTCTAACAGATGAGTGCTGCAGCCACTCTATGGGAACAGATGACATGGGCGAACATCATGTGCGATTAGGCCAACATGGAGCCATTCACATTTGGAGGCTTGTTAGACAATTTCACATTCTTCTGGAGTTCAGCCAACTGACGGGCTGTGACGTGAGATAATCGGTGTCACTGATGTGTGAAGGTCCCATAAGAGATGACAGGCAGACTGTGCAGAAACAAGCAACCCAGGGTCTCCGTGTATGAGCAGACAGAATAACATGTAATAACACGATGCCCATTTGCAAAATGACAGCCTGTTTCAGCAAGCTGACAGCAGCAACAATTTTTCTGAAGTGTTGCTCTTAATGATTTGGAAGGAAAAAGGGAACTGCATTTTCTTTCTGGATGTCAATAATAGGCAAAGTATGTTCCTGGTTTTCTGTTTAGGAAAAGTGGATAGTAAGGGGAAATTGAAATAGGTGTGTATTTTTAGTGGCTTTCAGTTTAGGAGCATGGGATTTGCCATAGGTAGCATGGGGAATGCCTGCAATTGTTTTCCCTATACCTTTCCTCATCTCTGCATCTACCCCTTCTCCACTGCCCTCTATCAAGCCACGTCCTGACTGAGGAGCTCCCACTCATGATTCCCACCTTCTACATCTCTCCTTCATTTTGCTGCCCACCCCACTCTGGCTTCTCTGAGCTGAGGTCACCATGAATGGCCCCCTAACTGTCAGATCCAGTATACATATTTGTCCTACTTGCATTTCTGTTGCATTTAAAAGATGCTGTTGACATGTTTCTAGTTTTAGGGAACTCGATGATCCAAGGAAGGGTTTTCCTACCATGAAATTAAAGATTTACTTTAGGCTTGGAGAGCAGCAGAGACAAGAATCACTTCCAGTTCCGGTTGCCTGAGGAGGCACCCACTGGAAGGGGCAGGAGGGCTGAGTATGAACTTGAAAACTAGATTCCCTGGAGGCCTGGGTCTAGAGGGTAGGTACTACAATTTTCCAAGAAGACAAAGTAATTATCATTCTAAAATGTCAAATGCTGCATGTTTATGCACACTTATTTTTTTTTTCAAAGTAGTTTATTCCTTCTATGTAAAGGAAGCATGATTTAATTCATGGAGTCTGGACAATAAACTTGGCTAGAGCCTGGGATTGGATTGTTTCTTTCACACTTACTTATCCAAAAGTTACTGGTTTGTGTTTTGAAATCTGAAAATGCCCCACAATCACACAGTCAGATCCAATTGCCATGTACCTAAACTAAACACTTTCTTGTCCCTTTCCCTTTCTCCCTTTCCTTTGGGTAACCCATATGCTTTCCCCTTAGGAAGCCTTCCCTGCCCACCCCACCCAAGGTTGGAAAGGGTGACTCTCATATAGCCCTCTGCCTCACACTGCTGCAAAGCTTAAAAAGGACCATTAGGATTAAGTCAGCTGAGTGTGTCTTGCCTGGTTGACTGCAAAATCATTGACAGTGAAGATAGTATGTCTTACTCATCTCCAGTGCCAAATGCGACGTCTGGCAATGAATAGGCACTCAATAAATTTTTGTGGAATTAATGAAGGAAATAGTATTATTACTAGCCAACAATAGCACCAGTTGGAGTCCATAAATGTTCTAAAACCAAAATGCTGAACTGTCAAATGAGATGCAGTGTGCAGGTAAAATTACTGACCATTAGAAACCAAGGATTTTAATGCTGTGCATTGAAAATATGCTCAATGCAGGAAAAATGTAAATCCTAGAATTAGTTTAATGCCATTTGTGCTGATAACACACATCTGCTATCTGTCTTCATTTAGCCTCGTAGCAATAGGTTACAAGAACATAGTTTGAAAGGATGTCATATTCTTTTGCTGAATATTCAATAAAAGTATAATAAAATTGAAATGCTGGAGTCCATAAGAAACATTGTACACTTCTGTTATCCATTCCATCTTAAAGTACAATCTTATTTTAAAATCATTTAAAAGCATATCTTCTGTTCTGATCTCTCCAATAATGCTCAGTGCCATGTGATACAGATCACCTGGTTGTTCTGAGAAATTAGCACTTTTCCTTTGCAATATAAGAAATTCTAGATATTATATGGACCATACATATGTTCTTGAGAAGGGCCAAAGGCACTGGTTAAGAGAAGGAGAGTAGCTTATACACCCTGGAGCGAGCACTAGTAGTGATAATAAATAAATGCATGGAATAAATCAGGATCTGTGGGGTTCCCAAGAGGTCACTCTCCCTCATCCCTCAGTCTAGTGGTGGGCAGAGTCGGAGGGAGGGGATTGGTCAGTGGGGAGAGTCTTCTGATCCCTCCTGTTTCTCTAGAATTCTCCAAAATTACTTCTCCTTTCCTTCTACCTCCTTAACAAACCCTATAGGTTTTCCTGAGCAATTAAGCTTTAAAGAAACTAACACAGAAGGCCCAACAGGCCACTTCCACCCTCTACCCCTCATTGGAGCTCTCCTAAATCAATGACTTGCTGAGCTAATTGCTTGCAGGAAGGGGAGTACAGAAAGGAAGACATGTACCAATTAATATCTCAATAGAGATCAGAAAGCCACACACAAAGGTTCA
Organism: Suricata suricatta; assembly: GCF_006229205.1. NCBI lineage: Eukaryota > Metazoa > Chordata > Mammalia > Carnivora > Herpestidae > Suricata > Suricata suricatta. The sequence goes on along the minus strand of NC_043702.1, from coordinate 93,950,723 downwards.
CAGGAATGGATTTTTGGATGTCTCTTATAAAGCAAAGCACATAATCCAGAGTCTTGGTTATGACATATGCAGGGTTTTGGTTAGTGGTAAAGATGCTCTCCATGATTCCAAAGGTTTGCTCAATCCTGAGTGGCTGCCAAAGTTCCAGGTGAGCAAATGGAATCCTAATCCCGTGCCTTGTCTTGAGGCTTTTGCTGAGTGAACCAGACAGCCTGGCAGTCCTACAAGCATGCTTAGGACCCAAGCTCTCAACTTGTCAACAGATGGTAATCAATCTAATTTGCTCACCTCCTGAAGTTACCTGCTCTTGCCACTGCTCTTTGGGAAGTGGAAATGAAGCCCTCTCATGCGTCCTGGGCATGATGGATTCTACAGTAACTGACAATGACAGAACACAGATAATAGTTGGGTGTAAGTAGGGAACAAGCCACCCAAGTCACAGCCCAGCACCACCACAGTCTTCTTTGGAGAATAACATGAGAAAATCTCACCTCGATTTGTAAAAGACAATGTCAATCACAGGGGAGGGTGATGTTTAAATCCAACTGCCTTGGGGTGCCTTGGTGGCTCAGTCGGTAAAGCATCCGACTTCAGTTCAGGTCATGATCTCACAGTTCATGGGGGTTCGTGGGTTCGAGCCCTGCATCAGGCTCTGTGCTGATAGCTAGCTCAGAGCCTGGAGCCTGCTTTGGATTCTGTGTCTCCCTCTCTCTCTGACCCTCCCCTGCTCATGCTGTCTCTCTCTGTCTCCCTAAAATAAACTAAAAAACATAAAAATAATTTCTTTAAATCCAACTGCCTTTTCTTCTCAAACTGCCAAATGATTTAATCATTGTCCTTATTAAGCTGGGAAGAGCTGACCTTTAGAAGGCCTCCTGCAAGCAGAAATATTTAAAAGTAGAATACTTTCCAAGTATTGAGGATCTCAATGTTACCCATTCATGCTCTTTCCTGCTCTAGGGAATCTGCTACAATCCCAGGTCAAGCATCTGTGCCATAACACACCCCTGTGAAATCAGTTACCAAGAGCCTCCTATAGGCCCTGCTCTCCAGTTGGTGCATTTGCACATCCCAGTTCATGTAACCCCTCAGGTAGGAGTTGTTATCCCCACCTCATAGATGAATCATCTGAAGCTCAGAGGGGTTAATTAGCTCTTCCAACAGTAGGTGAGATCCCACTAGGCAGGAGTCATGCATGCCTGCAATTCTTTTTCCATTTTTTTTTAATTTGAGGGGGAGGAGGAGATGGGAAGAGAGAGAGAGAGAGAGAGAGAGAGAAGGAAAATATCTCCATGCTCAGCACAGATCCCAAGGTAGGAATCAATCTCATGACCCTGGGATCATGACCAGAGTACAAATCAAGAGTTAGATGCTCCACCTTCTGAGCCACCCAGGCACTCCATGCCTGCAATTCTTATGGTGCTAATCTAATACACCTAGGAGACTTTTGACGAAACAGTGAAACAGGCTATTTTCCTTGTCCCTTTCTTATCCTTGCAGATTTTCTGCCCCTCATCCAACTTTGGCAACCATCTCCCTGTGGTGACAGGAACATGCCAAGCTTCATAAACCTAATATGCCTAATAGACCAAAGCTTTGATCTACCAGTTTAAAGTAAGCAAGACTGGCCTTAGGACCAATGTCCCTACTTCATTTGGGTCCCTTTCAGGTGCCAGTTCCCTGTGTTCTGATTCCACCCCTTCCTCCATTACAACATGTAAGTGCTACATCGTCAATTTATCCTAACACACATATGTGGAGTTAGCAATGGAGGGCTTTCAAGATTTTCTAATCCAACCCCTTTATTTATTTTTTTTAATGTAGAAAATTGACACAGAGAAAGGTGGTGACTTGGCTGAGGCCACCAGAGATGAGGCCCTTCTCTTGATCCCCACCCCATTGTTCCAAGCTCACACCCTAGTGCTTTTCAATTATTGTGAAAGCCACTTTGTCAACTCTCCAAGGATATCCACATGTTTCCCCTTATCTTCAAACTTGGGATAAGTCATAAGACTTTGCTCAGGTCAAAGGGAATTTCTGCCATCAGTCATCAGTCAGGGAGTAGTATTTGCCTCTAAAATCACTCCATTGTGAATCTTGTGTCATTACTGATAAGTCAATATGAAGCCTCTGGAGAAGCAGGTGGACAAGCAAGAATGGGAAGAACAGACAAGGGTCTTTTTCCATATATCCCTAACTTGCACTCCAACCTCAGGCCTATTCCTAGAGTTTCTGAGTGGAAGATATTATATCCCAATGTTGGCCTAGCAGCAGCAAATGCAACTTCACCCCTAATCTGAAACTTAAGTCTCCCTAAAAACTCCCACATGCATGCAGCCAGAGTCTTTGGTCTTAACCCCATAACTCCATCCTTAGCATGAGGCAGAAGATGCCGGAAGTTGGATGCACTGCTGAAAAAGGGAGAAGCAGAGATGGGAAGGGGTAGCTTAGAGCCCACGAAGAGTCACAGTTCAGGGCTAGAAAAAACAGGAAACTGCACCATTTGAGACTCTGGGAATTTTATTTGCAAGCGTGTGAGCATGTACACACAACACACACATATGCATGCATATGCAATCATTAGAACCTCAGTGATATTTCATATGTATGTGAATCTGTGCTTATGTCTGTGTGTGAGGGTTTGTATATCTGCCCAAGTGTTCGTGCATGCACGTGCATGTGCTGAGGCTGAGGTGAACCGGCATTGGGAAAAGCTGTCAACCCTAATGCCATTATAGGTAGAAAAGCATTTTTAAAAATGAGAAAAGAAATCCCTCCTCAAAGGGTGTGAATGTGTGAAGCAATGGGGTGCCAGTAGGAAAGGCAGACTCTGGATTGGAAGACAATCAGCTCACACTCCTACAAAATGCAGACTATTATGTTGAGTACCTCCTGGGGTCATTGTGATGAATACTGAGTCTGCCCTGGGTCTGTCACACAGTGAGGGCTCAATGAATGTTGGCCCTGGACGTGCTGGTGAGGCGAGGGAAAGCAGTAAGAAAGATGGAAGGAAGACAACATGTCGCCCTCTTTTCCCCTTAGACTTGAAATCGAGAATTGAAATTCTTCTACTATTTGTTTCTCAATATTTCAGAAATTTAGTAAACTAACTCTCAGGAGCAAACTGTAATCTGCTCCTTCTTCTAAATGATTTAAACTTGTAGCAGCTGTTGCTGGTGGTCTCAGCCTGGAGAGCCTACTCAGAGCAGACAGAGAGCCCAGGAACTCTGAGGCAGTGAGCAAGAGGAAACCCTTCCAAGGGAAATAAAGTTCTTACCAATCACTGCTAACTATGCCATGAAAGGGACAACACTCTTTCAATTACCAAATGTCAGCTCTAATCCCTACTTATGAGTGCTAGATATTAAACGATGCAATAATTACACAATCTGCAGGGAAACTGACAAATATATTCCCAATACAAATGATTTACTGAGCCAGCCTGGTCACAGCCTGGCTTCACTCCTTAATGGAGGCTGTAAAAACAGTGCCCTGTGCTTCGATAATCACAGTGATTTCTTACAAACCACTGATTAAGCAATAGATGAGGCAAGCATTTTGGAAACTCTAAAATATCTCTGATTCATTGGAGATCTCTCCAAAATGATTGCCAATCTGCTTAGATGGCCTATTAAAGAATCGTATAACAGTATGTCAGAAAAGACCTTTCACAACTGAAGCCATTTCAGAGATAAGAAGAGGTTAAGTGTCATGGTGAGGGCATGCAGGGGCAGAGCTAGGAGGAAACCCAAGGCCCTGATTCCCAGTCTTTCCCACAATCCCCCACAGACTCAACTATTAACAAGATATAATCAAATGTGGGCCATTAACCTCCATTACTTCCTATCTGAAAGCTAAGCCAATCAATATGTTACTGTCACCAGCAAGATGATCATTTGATAGCAGTTACTCTTGATCAGAAAATTAATGAGTTGGGTAATATGGAAAGAAACATGCAGCCCATTCTACTCTTGGGCACAATATGGATAGGAAAGGACAGGTGAGAATCAGAGTCTGAATGATGGTATTTTCCCAGGAAGATGCTAGTGGTAGAGCCACATGGTTTTTTTCTAGTGAGATCTTTCAAGCTCTTTGGATACTCTAAGTAGTAAGAGGAAGTCGGCCTGGAGGTAACAAACATTGCAAAATTAAGACTTTGAGATAAGAAGATTGAGGCTACAAGTAGTAGATGGGGCGCCTGGGTGGCTCAGTCGGTTAAGCCTCTGGCTTTGGCTCAGGTCAGATCTCACATTCGTGGGTTCGAGCCCCACATTGGGCTCTGTGCTAAAAGCTAGCTCAGAGCCTGGAGCTTGTTTCCAATTCTGTGTTCCTTCTCTCTCTGCCCCTCCCCCTTTCAAGCTCTGTCTCGCTCTGTATCAAAAATAAATAAAACATTTAAAAAAAAAAGAAATAGTAGATATAGAGAAGCAACATGAAAAAGATTTGGAATAAAAGATAAATATATTCTTAAGTCATGAGAAGTATATAGATTAATGAAATACTTAAACTGATACATCAATATGAGTTTGCAATTGAATGGTGGTAATTCTAAACTATAAATTATGCTACTCTATTTTTCATTTCAGGTAAATAACTGAGATTCTCTGAAGCAGTGATTAGTAAACTATCTTGGATGACCGATTCTTTGCAAATGCAATGAAAGGTGTGGATGTAGTCTCCAGATAAGCTCACATCTACATATATTTTCAGGGTGTTCAAAGACCCTTTTGAAAGCTTATCACTGGATCCCAAGATATGGTATCTTGTGCTAGACTGAGAAGTTTAACCAATTATGTAAGTATAGGGGCGACTCAATCAGTTAAGCATCTGCCTCTTTATTTGGCTCAGGTCATGATCTCACAGATTGGTTCATGAGATCAAGTGCTGGCAACTCAGAGCCTGCTTGGGATTCTCTCCCTCACACTCTCTGCCCCTCCCCCTTCTAAATAAATAAATAAACTGTAAAAAATTATATAAGAATAAATATATTCCCCAAAGTCCTAAAGTTGTTTTAGCAGAGTTTCTCAAAAATTTTGTTCTAAATACACCTTTGGTGAGAAGCTTCACCAACCTGAAATGGAGCCTAATATTTCTGTCCACCCTCAAAAATTTCAGTGTATTACATTCTACATATTCTCAACAATCTCATGATTTTTTTTAGCTCCCTGGCCTCTCTGCTTCCTGAGGAGAGGCATCTCTTCTTCTACCCGTAGGTCTGTGTGGGTGTATGTGTGTGTGTGTGTGTGTGTGTGAGTGTGTGTGTGTGTATGCACATGGGGCATGTGTGTGTATGTCCATGAGGCAGTATGCAAGGCATAATCTTTCTGAGGATCAGTTTTCTTCCTTTGTCATTTGAGAATTCCAATATCTGTCCTATTTGTCTCATATTTGCTAATAAAATAAAATAACATCATGGATGGGAATATTTTTTAAACATTTATAAAGAACCATAAAAAATGCATGACATTGTCATTATTAGTGTCACCATATTGTTATTATTAAGTGTGATACTTAAGTGCAATTTACAAGCCTCAGTATCATTTCAGGAAATTAGTTTAAAATGTCTGTCCATTTAAATAAAGGTACTACACATTCCTTTTAATCACACTGGCAACACCCACTGCTTCTTCGAAGAAGCTGGTCATCACCTGGGTTGATCTTATGGCTAATGAACAACTGTGTACCCCACAGGGCTGACATTCAGCAAGTCCATGGGGCATGGCTGTACTGGGTACTGGTCTCCAGCATCTGCTCTAAATGATTGGTACCCTAATTGTAGTAGTCATTAAACATTTTTGATATTATACCTGACACCATGTGAGATACCATGCTGGGTGCTGTCAAAAAAAGAAAGATTTGTAAGACATGGCCCACATTCCCAAAAAGAGAGGAACCCAACTGGAGAAACTCAGGCCATTCATAACACAAGGTGCCAGGATGGAGGAAGGGCATGACACATGGGTGGCTCAGTCAGTTGAGCAACCGACTCTTGATTTTGGCTCAGGTCGTGATGCTAAGGTTATGAGATTGATCCCCATATTGGGCTCCACGCTCAGCATGGAGCCTGCTTGGGATTCTTTCTCTCTTCCTCTGCCTCTCTCCCTGTCTCACACTCTCTTTTTCTAAAATAAATAAAATGAAAAAAATTAATAAAATAACATTAGGCACTTAGTATTTACTTCCATGTATTAAGCATTTCATTAGAGCAGAAGAGGCAATTACTTCTATAAAGGCTGATGAACAAGACTCTATCAGGTGGGATTCACTGTAGTCCCAAAGAATGTTAACCCAAGGTTAGTGGTCACTTACCAGCTCCATAAAAATGCACACTGGGGCAGAGAGAGAAAAGCTCCTGCCAGCAGTAAAAAGGGACAAAGAAAGTGAGAGTCTTTGCATTTTATTTTACAGATGACTTCTCCTTCCTCCCCCTACTTCCAGGCAGAGATTTAATTAATTTAGAAGAGTAATTTGCAAAGTTCTTTAAGACCTCCAGCCATCAGGTGTCACAAGAAAGATAAGTGCTATGCCTACTGTATCTATTTTGGTACTGTGGGTAATGCACCATTATATTAGCTCAACGCGGTCTCATTTCACGCTACCAATTTCTATTCTGTTAATTCTTTACTTAAATCTGCTAAGTACCTCTTCATTTGCCTTACCACTGTTATAATTTAATATGTACAACCAGAGTTGGAGTTTAATTGTTTCCTGAGCGAGCTGAAATCCAATATTTGTAAAATACATTCATTTAAATGAAACCCCAGCCAGGTTCTGCCTCTTCATGTAGTCCATCTGTGACACCTTATTCTGCTCCCATGGAACCTCCCTGCTTCACAAGACTGATTTCATTAGCCCAAGACCACTGTCACGTGGGGACTGCCCTGTCGATGGCCCTGCATACCCACCATCCCTAGCCTCCCTGCTCTCTCCTTTGACTGAAAGAACTAAATGTGGCGGGAAAAATACATTAATGTATGAGCATCAACAGCCTGTCCCCTTGCTGCCCACTAAAGAAAATGTGGCTTTGCTTTCTTGGATCAAGAAGCAAGAGTCCAGCTGGATTTTCTCCAAACTGAAGAGTAACAGGAAAGAAAGCAAGAAAGACAAGGGAGAAAAGACATACATATGACCTAATACATATTCGTTGAGCTGAAACAGAAGGGGGAGAGGCCAGTCTCTGTATGGGAGCCAGAGAAAGAGAAGGAAAGGGAACAGGGCTTTGAAAATTTGGCATTGTGCATTGAAGGTAATCCTTCCCTGGCATTTTCTCAAGACTGAAGTCAACATCTAATAGCTTTTCAAGTATTATTATATGTTGAACTGGAATGTCTTTGAAAGACAGGCCTCAGGGTGGCTTACAAAACAGGCTCTTTATGGGGCATCTGGGTGGTTCAATTGGTCAAGTGACCGACTTTGGCTCAGGTGATGATCTCACGGTTTGTGGGTTCAAGCCCCACATTGGGCTCTGTGCTGACAGCTCAGAACCTGGAGCCTGCTTCAGATTCGGTGTCTCCCTCTCTCTCTGCCCCTCCTCCACTCACGCTCTGTTTATCAGGCTCTTTGTGAAGCTAAAGATTCATAGTGCATTTCCATTCCACACCTGAGGCACAGAGCAGGGCAGTTTTGGGCCTTGCAGGACCTCTTCCCAGGCAGGACTTTGCTGGCTAGAACACAGCATAATCTGAGGCTTTTTGGGATGGATTTTCTCTCTCACACCAGCAAGTACACATCAAATCCAAAACAGGTTGGAACTCAAGAGCATCTCCCTTATGTGGCAAGAGAGGCATTAGCCTCTCTCTCTTCTCATCGCCTACCACTGACCATTCCTAACAAATTGTCCCAAGATTCCCCTCTGGAAAATTATCCCACATACTCAACTTGCTTCATTAAGGCCAACCCTCTCCAGGAGCCTGTCTATATCACTTTAGTGTACAATAATTTGTACTCTTTCCAAAAGCTGGACTACTGTAGTTATTGCCTCTCTTAGATTGGGTGAGAGACAATAAGGCAATAATATCCAGAGGGAATTAAATGGTAGGGATGGTTCCACATAGAGTTCTAAAACATTGATAACACTGAGCAACTAACTAAATCTGATACTTGGGACCGTGGCACAATAATGGCCCCTCAAAGGTGTCCACATCCTTATCTCTGCAACATGTGAATATGTTACTTTACATGACAAAAGAAAATTAAAGTTTCAGATGGAAGTAAGGCTGCTATTCAGCTGACCTTAAAATGGGGAGATGAAGGGTCCTTATGTAGAGAAGGGTCCTTAGGAAGAGAGAGGGAAGCTCAAGAGAGAGGCCCAGAAAGATGGCAGCATGGGGAGGACTTCACTTGCTGTGGCTGGATTTGAAGATGGAGGAGGGAACTATGAGCCAAGGAACAGGAGTGGCCTCTAGAAGCTGGAAAAGGAAAAGAAATAGATTCTTCCCTAGAGTTTTGAGAAGGACTGAAGCCCTGTGGGCACCTTGATTTTAGTCTAATAAGGCCCACATAGGCCTTTTGATCTCTAGAAGTGTGAGATAGTAAATTTGTGTGGTATTAAGATACTATATTTGAGGTAAGTTGTTACTGTGACAGTGGAAAATTAACAGAGACCAAAGACCCCATTGCCCTGCCTTCCTAAGACCCCCCAGCCCCAAACCATGAGCTCTACCATAAGCAACTTTAAACTACAGGAAACTTTTGCTCACATTTTTGGGGGGGGAAATGTGTTGTCTAAAAAGGGCTAGCAGAGTTCTGTGAGGCTCAATAGTACAGCACATTTAGGGTGTAAAGAGCTCTGTTGGCAAGCCTGAAAACTGGATTATGACTGTTTTTTGAGACAATAAACCGTGTCAAACAGCCTATTTTCTAATAAATGGAATATTTGGAATTCCTCATATTGATAAACTGGACAGTGCCTGTGATCTATGCTGATGGTTAAATAAGAGCTGTCTGGTTCAGACTCTGGGCATGCAGGAGGCCAAGCTGTTATTTATTTTTAAAAGTTTAAAGTCCTGGTTTGTGGGATGCCTGGGTGGCTCAGTGGGTTGAGCTTTCGATTTCCGCTCAGGTCAGAAACTCACAGTTTGTGGGTTCGAGCCCCATATCGGGCTTTGTGCTAATAGATCAGAGCCTGAAGCCTGCTTCAGGTTCTGTCCCTCTCTCTCTCTCTCAAAAATAATCATTAAAAAATTAAAAAATAAATAAAAATAAAAATAAATAAATAAATAAAGTCCTGGTTTGTGATCTGGTCCAGGAAAACAATGTTTTAGCAGCACCCTGAACACTGCATGAACCACAAGCCCAGACTGAATGCTCACTTAAAAGGGGGAAAAATCTTGAAAAGCACATCACCGAGTACCTTATTGAGAATCCAAATCAGTGTATCACATTGCTTGAAAAACACACTTATGTCAAGAAAACTAATAGGCAACCGATGGAATGGGAAAAGATAGTTGCAAATGACATATCAGATAAAGGGCTAGTATCCAAAATCTACAAGGAACTCACCAAAATCCACACCCAAAAAACAAATAATCCAGTGAAGAAATGGGCAGAAGACATAAACGACACTTCTCCAAAGAGGACATCCAGATGGCTTACAGGCACATGAAACGATGCTCAACATCACTAATCATCATGGAAATACAAATCAAAATCACACTGAGATACCACTTCATGCCAGTCAGAGTGGCTAAAATGAACAAATTAAGAGACTATAGATGCTGGCGAGGGTGTAGAGAGACGGGCACCCTCCTACACTGTTGGTGGGAATGTAAACTAGGACAGCTGCTCTGGAAAACAGTGTGGAGATTCCTCAAAAAACTATCCATAGAACTCCCTTATGACCCAGCAATAGTCCTGCTAGGGATTTACCCAAAAGATACAGAAATGCTGATGCATAGGAACACATGTACCCCAATGTTCATAGCAGCAATGTCAACAATAGCCAAAACATGGAAAAAGCCTAAATGTCCATCACCTGATGAGTGGATCAAGGAGATGTGGTATATATATACAATAGAGTATTAC
>NC_043702.1:93913364-93940600 GCF_006229205.1 Suricata suricatta | reverse complement strand
CAATAGAGTATTACATGGCAATGAGAAATAATGAAATATGGCCATTTGTAGGAAAGTGGATGGACCTTGAGGGTATCATGCTAAGCAAAATAAGTTGGGCAAGAGAAGGACAGATACCATATGTTTGCACTCATAGGTCTAACAGAAGAACAGGAGAAACCTAATGAAGGACCATGGGGAGGGGAAGGGGGAAAGAGAGTTAGGGAGGGAGAGGGACACAAAACCTGAGAGACTATTGAATACTGAAAAGGAACCAAGGGTTGAAGAGGAGGGAGAGGGGGAAAAGAGGTGATGGTGTTGAAGAAGGGCACTTGTGGGGAAGAGCACTGGGTGCTATATGGAAACCAATTTGACAATAAACGATTTAAAAAAAAAAAAACACACTTCCATCTAAGGCTGTTTTGCAAGAGGGCACATTGAACCACTCCCGGAAGCTCCCTTAGAACAGAAGCCAGAATGTAATTCTAGACTCACATTTCATCAGACAATGGGGATTGGTATGATAAAGCATGTGCCATACATTTTTTGACATTTGGTGTTCAAATCAAAGCATTAAATAGATACTTAAAAATATATCTTATTCTTCTTTTATGAGTAACCTTAATTTATGTCTGTTTTTCTTTGCAGGTCCAGCTTTCATCTGCTGCCTCTTCTCAATTATTAGTAATTTCCCCTTTCACGCTCAGAACTGTGCCATTTTGATGACAAATTACATGGTCATCACACATATAAAAGCTCAGTTATAGTCATCTCATACACTTTATTTATTTTCTTTTTTTAGAGAGTCTGCACAAGTTGGGGAATAGGCGGCGGGAGAGAGAGAGAGAGAAAGAGAGAATCTTAAGCAGGCTCCATATTCAGTGTGGAGCCCAGTGTGGGGCTTGATCCCATGACCTGGGATCATGTTAAGAGTCGAAAACAAAAGTCAGACACTCAACCAATTAAGCCACCCAGGCTCCCCCCTTGTATATTTTCTTCAGTCAGAGTACAATTCCTTGCAGTTTCCTCTAGGTCTAGCAAAACCTGCATGTTCTAGAATTGACTCCATGGGGGAAGAACAGGAAGAATGGGAAGAGAGTGTTAACTGAGCAGTAGGTGATTTGCAGTATATACAAATTATATATAATATACATACATATTACATAAAGTGCACTATATATAATGCAACTAAGTGCCAAAGCCATGCCTGACTCTGTGTGTGTGTGTGTGTGTGTGTGTGTGTGTGTGTGTGTGTGTCATAAAAATAAACCCACTCCCCAGGCCTACCATTCCTAAATCCCAGCCCTAAGCTATAAGCCATAACAGAGACTTGGAGCTAGAGGAAATTCTCACTCATTATTAGTAAGAAATTTAAGCATTGTTGTCCAAGCCAGTAGAGCTCTGTGGAATCAATAATACAAATATATAACATGTGGAAAGCTGCCAGAAGAACAAAGATCAGCCGCCTGCAGGCAGGGAAGTGTCACTCCCAATTCAGGGCTGGAGACAGCCAGTCTGGGCTTTCTTATCTGCCCCTCAGGCGCTGTGCTAAAATCGCAGTTTCAGTTTCCCCTTTACCCAAGCCTTTTCCTAAAAATCACGTGACCCTGTTTCCTAGCAAACAACCTACTCAGCTGTCTTGCTTCCTGCCTTCTACCCTTTATAAGATGTGTATATTCTCTCAATAAACGAGGCTTGATCAGAGACTTTGTCTTGCCTCCATTCTCTGTGCCCCCTGCCCCCCAATTCTCCCTCCCTCCCTCAGGACCTGTGTTGACTGACCTGTGGGCCGGGTCAATAACATATATAATTATATCATCTTATGTGCATAACATATAATTATACAGTAATCTCACATATCATACATTTTATATATAATGTGTGTATTTATATGTATGTTATATAAAATTTATGACATAGTACAGCTAGGTGGCAAAGCAAAAAGCTAAAGGGTATTGGTGAAGATGACAAGAATGTCAGCTCTCACCATTTCTATTCAACATTCTACTGGAGGTCTAGTTAAGACTACTAGGCAAGAAATAGATACAAAGGCATCCATATCTGAAAAGAATTGGGGCACCTGGGTGGCTCCGTTGGTTGAGCATCTGACTTCAGCTCAGGTCATGATCTCACCGCTTGTGTGTTTGAGCCCCATGTCAGGCTCTGTGCTGACAGCTCAGAGCCTGGAGCCTGCTTCGGATGCTGTGTCTCTGACTCACTCTGCTCCTCCCCTACTCATAATCAGTCTCTCTGTCTCTGCCTCTGCCTCTGTCTCTGTTTCTGTCTCTGTCTGTGTGTGTCTCTCTCTCTCAAAAAATCAATAAAAAATTTTACAGAAAGAAGTAAAACTACCTCTTTTTTACAGATGATATGATTTTGCACATAAGAATGCGATGAAATCCACAAAATCAAAAGACTACTAGAGTAATAAATGAGTTCAGCAAGATTACAGAATACAAGATCAATGTACAAAAACCAACTGTATTTCTATACACTGGCATGAACAATCCAAAATGAAAACTAAGAAAACATTTCCATCTCCAATAGCAACAAAAAGAATAAAATACTTAGAAATAAAATTTAACCAAAAAGTGAAAAACTTTTGCATTGGAAAACTACAAAATATAATTGAAAAAAAAGTGGAAACACATCCAATATTCAGGAAGTAGAAGACAATATTACTAAGATAGCAATACACACCAAAATGATTTGCAGATTCAACACAATCCCTATCAAAACCCAGCTGCTTTTTTTTTTTGCCAAAACCAACAAGCTGATTTTAAAATTCACATAAAAATACAAGAGATCCAGAATACCCAAAACAATCTTGAAGAACAAATTTGGAGGACCCACATTTCCCAATTTCAAAACTTATGACAAAGGTACAGTAATCAACACTACTTGATGCTGACATAATGATAGATAGATAAATGGAATAGAATTCAGAATCCAGAAATAAATACATACATTTATGATCAACTAATCTTCAACAAGGTGCCAAGACAACTCAATGGGAAACAAGTCTTAACAACAAATAGTGCTGAAATGGGTTCCTGGATGGCTCAGTCGGCAAAGCATCCAACTTCAGCTCAGGTCATGATCTCATGGTTTGTGGGTTCAAGTCCCACGTTGGGCTCTGTGCTGACAGCTCCAAATTTAGAGCATGCTTTGGATTCTATGTCTCCCTCTCTCTCTGCCTCTCCCGTGCTCATGCCCTGTCTCTCTGTCTCTCAAAAATAAATAAATTTTAAAAATAAATTTAAGGGGCGCCTGGGTGGCTCAGTCGGTTAAACGTCTGGCTTTGGCTCAAGCCATGATCTCATGGTTTGTGGGTTCGAGCCCTGCGTCAGGCTCTGTGCTGACAGTTAGCTCAGAGCCTGGAGCCTGCTTCAGATTCTGTATCTCCCTCTCTCTGACCCTCCCCTGCTCGCACTGTCTCTCTGTCTCTCAAAAATAAAAAAAATAAAAAATAAAAAATAAAAACATTTAAAAAATTTTTTAAAAATAAATAAATTTAAAAAATAGTGCTGAAACAACTGAATCCACACACAAAAGAATGAAATTGGACCCCTACCTCACACCATATGCAAAAATTGTATACACACCATACTAAAATTATAGCAAAGTGATCAAAGATCTAAATGTATGACCTAAAGCTATAAAACAGATAACAGCATAGGATCAAATCCTTGTGACCTCAGATTAGACAATGTTTCTTAAACACAACACCAAAAGCACAAGTAATAAAAGAAAAAATAAATAAACATCACCAAAGTTAAAAACTTTTATGCTTAAAGGATACTTACTATTAAAAAAAATTAAAAGACAACCCATAGAATGGCAGAAAATGGTTGAAAGCCATTAACTGATTAAGGTCTTTATATATAAATATGAAGAATTATTATGACTCAACAATAAAATAAACAAGTAAATAACCCAATTACAAACTGGGCAAATAATCTAAACAGACATTTGTCTAAATAACATATAAAAATGGCCAATAAGATATTACAAGATGCTCAACATGGTTAGTTACTAGGGAAATGCAAGTCACAATCATGAGATACCATGTTGCATTTGCATGGATGGCTATAATCAAAAAGAGACAAGAACAAATATTGTTAAGGTTGTGAAAATTTTGAAATTCTCACACATTGCTAGTGGAAATGAAAAATGGTGCGACCACTGTGAAAAACATTTTGGCAGTTCCACAAATAGTTAACCATGGAATTACCATATGATCTAGCAAGTCCGCTCCTAGGTATTCACCCAAGGGAACTGAAAGCATATGTCCACTCAAACACTTGTGTATCCATGTTTACATCAGCACTGTTCATATGACCAAAAGTGAGGGGAAAACAATGCATAAACAAAATATGACTCAATCATACAATGAAATATTATCCAGCCACAAAAAGCAATGCAGTACCAATAGATGCCACAACACAGATAAACCTTGGAAACATTATGCTAAGTGAAAGGTGTCGGTCACAAAAAGTCACATATTATATGATTCCATTTACACGAAATGTCCAGAAGAGGCCAATATGGACACAGAAAGTAGATGAGTGGTCACCAAGGGCTGTGGAGTAGGAAAGAATAGGAGTGACTGCTAACAGGCAAGGGAGTGCTTTGGGGATGATGGAAGTGTTCTGGAATCAGATAGTGGCAGTGGTAGTGCAACTCTGTGAATTTCCTAAACCACTGAAATGTACACTTTAAATTTTTTAATGTTTCTTTATCTTTGAGAAAGAGAGAGAGAGTGCAAGCAGGGGAGGGCAGAGAGAGAGGGAGACACAGAATCCCAAGCAGGCTCCAGGCTCTGAGCTGTCAGCACAGAGCCCAACAAAGGGCTTGAACTCACAGACTGAGAGATCATGACCTAAGCTGAAGTTGGACACTTAAGCAACTGAGCCACCCAGGTGCCCCCGAAATGTATACTTAAAAAGAATGAATTTTATGATTTGTGCATTATATCTCAACTTTGTTTAAAAAAGGAAAGAAATAGGAATAATAGCAGTATCTCTCTTAAAAGGTCACTGTGATAATTAAAAATAATTTAAAAAAAGACACCTAAGGCAATTAGCACAATGCCAGAATGGATGACAATAATGATGGGGGGTGGGGTCATTGTCTTGGGAAGTATCCTGTGCTGACCCGCTTAAAGCCCAAATTTAAAACCCAAGAGTGATCCATCTGCGTTTTGCTTTATTTTGTTCCCCTTCTATTTCTCCTCACACTCCTGTCCCACTGTTTCTAGCCTTTCTGGATCTGGCCCCAGTTCCAAACTCTTCTTTCCAATTCACTCTCATCCCACTCTCAATAATCTCTGACAGTCTTCTCTCCTGCTTTACTAGCAAAATTAGGATATGTCAAAACTGTCCCAAGTAGCTGCATCTTCTGACATACGGCACCAGCAGAGACTCCTTCAACACCCACCCACACGACAAGACAGAAACCTCAGTTTGGTCGTGTGAAGAGAGGAGATAATTTTGGAAACTAGGAGCCTGTGTCATCATTTTAATGAAATAATAAAAGATTTTTTGATTTGCACCCATTTGCAAAGTTACTGCGCAGCAGACAAGCTTCTCGGAGAAGGTGATTCATCAGTCAGCCATCCCACTGCGAGCAGGGGAGAAACAAATCTCCACCCAGTACACATCATAAACATGGAAATCAAGGAGACTGTTCATTAATGCAGATTAGTTTTAAGCTTGGCATGGCTTTGCTCTGCCGAGATGAATACATATAGGAGAAATTCTCAGTGGGCCT
The DNA here is from genome assembly GCF_006229205.1 of Suricata suricatta. Taxonomy (NCBI): domain Eukaryota; kingdom Metazoa; phylum Chordata; class Mammalia; order Carnivora; family Herpestidae; genus Suricata; species Suricata suricatta. The sequence continues at coordinate 93,934,849 of NC_043702.1, read as the reverse complement.
TGAGTCCTTGGTAATATATAGTCCTTATTACCTCACTGACTAATGAACCTTCAAGCTCAAGAGAAGCAACTTGTGATCATCTTTGTTTCCTGCAGACGACCAGCGATCAGAGCTGCCTGGAATAGGCCGCCTGATCAGACTCTGTGCTCCACCCCCGAGCCAGGGCACCTCTGATCTATCTCGGCCATCCTGACCTGGTTTGTTCTCACCCAAACCAAAGAAGGACTTTGTATTCAGGGTCTCCTCAGCTACTTTTCAGCCAAGGAAATAAGCACCAAGTAATCCAATGAGCTAATTAACAAAAGGAGTTAATTAATGGCTGCAGATGCCCTAAGGGGCTCCCCCCTCCAACCAGAATACAAATGTATTTTCAAAAGAGCCTTAAATCCCATTATCTGAGGGGTAGACTGACTAGGAAATTTTCAGTTTTTGAGAAAAAGCAATTGAAGATTGTTTTTTCTTTCTTCCCGGATGGGAGGAGCTTTTCCAATGCTTCAAAGCGCACCCTGCAGGCAGCGCTTACTGCAATCAGATCAGAGCTGATTTTGACTCTGAACCTAACACAGGTGTATTCTACAGCTCTGAGCAGGCACTGCTGGTGACAGCGAGCCAGCCTCTTTTCTTTCTCTTTCTCTCCCTTTTTCCTTTCTTCCCCCCCCCCCGCCACCCGCTCCCTCTCTCCCATTTTGTATTAGACACCCTTAATGTGCCACTGTTCTCCTTCTTTCTCCCATAGAATTTGCATAATAAGAATACAAACATTGCCCAAAACAAGATGTGTGCCTTTCATGACACCAACCACCACAACGGCAATCATTTGTGAGCATTCCTTAAATAGTAAGCTTAAAACCTGTGGTGTCCAAAAGTTCTTAAATGTGCCCACATAGGAGTAAGTTATTTGTTTTATTATTTATTTTGAAAGAGACACTGATAGAGAGTGCGAGCAGGGAAGGAGCAGAGAAAGAGAGAGAAAGAGAAAGAGAGAGAGGAAATTTCAAGTAGGCTCCACGCAGAGCCTGATGCAGGGTTCAAACCCATGAACAGTGAGATCATGACCTGAGTCTAAATCAAGTTGGTCACCTGACCGACTGAGCCACCCAGGTGCCCCTGTGTAAATGATTTTTTAATGTACCTCCAATATGTGTCAATATTTATTTATAAATTACATACATGTACTACTATTATATGTTATATAAAGTACAGTATAAAACATTCAAAAAATTTTAAGGATAATATTAAAACAAGGATCAGCAAACCTTTTCTTAAAACACCAGATAGTGAATATTCTAGGCTTTGCAGGCCATATGATCTTGGCTACAATCACTGAACTCTGCCATAGTATCGTTAAGTGCATCCATTGACAATAAACACCAGTTTTATTTACAAAGACTAGCGGTGGGTTGGATTCAGCCCATGTGGCCATATTTTACCAACTCTTAAAACATAAATATTAGTAAAAGTCCTAACTACTTTTTCTATACCCACGCTGAGCAATATGAGAAGAAATAGGATTAGGTTTAATTCACCAATTTTCAACTGCTATCCAGAATACAATATCTTTTTTATTTCTAAATACTGCGACACAGAGTACAAAACACGGCCAAGTTAAGATGCAAATGATATACTTCAGGCTGACCTCACTTCTAGGTATATAATTTATTCTACAAATTATATTTCTCATCAACTCTGTGATTCAAATTTATGCTTCAATGAAATGTCAAATTACTATGCGTCTTGGACCTTTGGGATTTCAGGCAAGTGATCAAAGACATAGATATCAAATCAGAATATCCCAAGAGACTACCGAAAAATGAAAAATAAATTCCAGATAAAGTCATAAGACCCGTGCATGTGTATATATGTGTATATGTTAAACTGAGTAAACAAATCTCGTCACTTTGACCTTTAAAATTTTTATTGCTGATGCAATTGTGCTGAATCCAGTATGGCTCCTTGTTAATCTATACATAGGAATCTTAGAAATTTTTGACAAAGTATTAAAGTCATCTGTATTGAATCCAGTTGAAATGGGAAAAAGAAGACCAATGAATGCAACAGTATTTGAGTATCAGGTACCAGCGAGTAGCATCAGCACTGATGATTTCTTTTTCTTGCTTCCCTGGCACAGAAAATCCTAACACCTCCCTGACATGTTTAGAAGTCAGCTATTCCAATCCTCTCAATAGAGCCCTCGATGCTCTAGTAATATTTCACCAAACAAAATGGAAATTACTTTAATCATTTTAGTCAAATTGAATGTGTCAAGGAGAAATACTATGAATAGAGGCAACACTAATTCAAGAATATATCTTCAGTCCCAATAAACCCAAGGGAGACAGAGAAAAGAGATGGGAAGGCCCAAGAAGAAGATGTTAGCAATTAGGAAAACTTGGATCTAAAGTGGTCTGAATACAACTTCTTTTTTTTAAGTTTATTTATTAATTTTTAAGAGAGAGAGCATGAGCGAGGGAGGGGCACAGAGAGAATCCAAAGCAGGTCCTGTGCTGTCACCACAGAGCCAGATGTGGGACTTGAACTCACAAAACTGTGAGATCATGACCTGAGTTGGACACTTAATGAACTGAGCCACCCAGGTGCCCCCAAATACAACCAATTTCAATGTTCTAAGCCTCAGTTTTCTTATTAATATTATAATAAATACATGACTTACAGAGCTATTGGGAGATTAAAATCAAATAATATATATGGAAGTGTCTCAGAGTGCCTGACATGCAACAGGTACTCAGTAAGTATTTTAAAGGGTTTTTTCCTTCTTCTTCCTTTATGTAGTTCAATATTATCATCTCTAAAACAAAAAAAAATCTCTACCAAATTCATAACTATAAACATTCAAGAGATAATTGATGAAAAGAATCTTGTGAAGTGAAAAACATCTCAGCTCACAGAGGATATCGGTAAGATTAAAATTAATCCAAATTGCTACCTCCTCACATTCCACACAGGATATCTTCTGGCCACCTCTACATCTCCCCTTCAAAAGAGTTTGCCTCAGAGTGATGCTAAAAATTGTTGGGAGCCACTTCCGAACTCACTAAGTTGAGAATACTCTTTGCGAGGTCAAGGCAGGTTTGCAAGGCCTCTCGCCATCAGATGGTGACCAATGTCTACCCCCCACTCAATTATTTTTGCTTGAGCACCGACCCCCAAGGCACCTCGTTGATTGGTATTGGGAATGACTTGTCGCCTTATCCTGAAATATGCTGATTGCACCTTGTGAAGGAACTTATTATAGAAATTTCTTCTTTTGTGTTTATGGGAGCAAATATTACATTTTGTGAGAAAACTGTTTTACTTCCCCTCAAGAAAACTCCTGCTCACAAAGAACTAACTTTTGCCTTGGCTATGCTAAAAACACTGTCTTGTATTTAAATGCTAAAGATACCTTCCTTCCCCATATGATATGCATCTAAATCACCTACACCAATCATTATTGATAAAGATTATGCATGAGTCTTCTACCAATCTATGTTCTGGGAAATTTTTACATGCCAAAGAAATTTGTCACCAGAAATCATTGCCTAAGGTAAATGCCACTCCGGTACTGACCCCATATATATTTTTTTTTTTTTACCATAAATAAAGCTGGCTCTCAGGTTAGTGCAGAGATGCCTGCCTGGTGATCAGAAAGACACTTGAGGCTCTCTCACTCTCTTTTGCCAACACCTTCCATCCTCCAGGGAGCCCTGGACCTGCTGGAGCTGGACTCCAGCAAGAAATCCTTCCCCCTTTCCATGTCTATCAGCAAAGGCTCTTCCTTATTCCATTTCAACCATATATGGAGAATATTATGCCCCAAAGACCAGTTTTTCATAAACATATCAACACCAGTCCTGACAGACCCAAACCAAACTGAAGGTGATTAAGAAAAACAAATGAGGGAAGCAATTCCTTCTGCTTCACCTTCTCCAGCATATCAGGATATCACCACAGGCCTCCAAAGCATTTACATTTTTTACACGGAAGTTGTGCTAGATGGTCATTCATGTAGCATGACTCGAGGGAGGACAAATAGCCTGGATATTCAAAACTGATTTCCATACATGAGTTAAAATCTCATCATAACCAACTTTTTGAGCCATGGATAAATTCATGGGACATTTCTGGCTTTCTAATCATTAAGGTACATACATAGTAGGATTGTACTTCTAACTCCCAGTCCTTGTGGTTGGGTGTGGCCAAGTGACTGGTTCTGGCAAATGAGTGGCAATCGAAAGTCTCATGTGTTTCAGCAGGCTGGAGGATGCAAATGGCAGTGGGAATGCTTTTGGAGGGCGTTCCCTCCAATAATACAGTGACTTGCACCCCTCAAGAGGGTGGCTACCCTGCAAACCAAGGTGAAGGTATGTAACCAGCACCCACAATCACTTCATGGGAGACACGTGGCATAAGCACAAAATAAACCTTTTGTTCAAGTCACTAAGATTTTTTTTAATGTTTATTTATTTTTGAGAGAGAGAGAGACAGAGACAGAATGCAAGTTGGGGAGAGGTGGAGAGGGAAGAAGACACAGAACCTGAAGCAGGCTCTAGGCTTCACACTGTCAGCACAGAGCCCAATGCGGGGCTTGAACTCAAGAACCACGAAATCATGACCTGAGCTGAAGTCTAACACTTAACTCACTGAACCACCAAGGCGCCCCTCAAGCCACTAAGATTTTGAACTCATTTATTAATGGAACATAACACAGCCCATCCTGAGAGTTACTCCAATGAAACTAGCCAGTGAGTTTCCCTTAAAACTCAGATTTTAACTCAATGTTATCACTAATTAATATATAAACAATCAATTAATGAATTAACCCAAGGAAAGAGCATTTTTTTTCATGTTTATTTATTTTTGAGAGAGAGAGAGAGGGACAGAGTGTAAGCAGGGGAAAGGCAGAGAGAGAGACGGAGACACAGAATCTGAAGCAGGGTCCAGGCTCTGAGCTGTTAACACAGAGCCTGACATGAGGCTCAAACTTATGAACCGTGAGATCATGACCTGAGCTGAAGTTGGACACTTAACTGACTGAGCCACCCAGGCACCCAAGAGTACATTTTTAAAGAAATGAAATATAGATAAAAACAGAAATCATTAACACTCAATATTCCAACATATGGCATAGTGCCAAGGAAGGCAGGACAGAGGTAGACAGTATAAGAACTTCCTCTGAGCACATAATGGCCTCAGAGCTATAATATATCTAGAGTTAACAATTAGTATCATTATAATTGCAAATATTTAATGAGAACTTACTATATATTAAGCATTGTGCTAAGCACTTTACATCAAATGTTACCTCATGGAATCCTTACAATAACCTCAGGAGGTAAAATGCTATCCCAATTTTATGTGGGCAGTGAAGAAAGTAATAAGAAGATAAATTACTTACAGGTCTGTCTAGAGTCAAACCAGTCTCTCAATAGATAATAGAGAGAGAGAGAGATGTTAGATAAATGGAAGGAAGGAAGGAAGGAAGGAAGGAAGGAAGGGAGGAAGGAAGGAAGGAAGGAAGGCATAATTATAGATATAAAAGCATGTGAATCTTCCATTATTTGGCAATATTGAGTATTTGCATTGCAGATTCTTGCCAAAGAACATAACTTCAGGTTCTCTGGTCCTTATCTAAGGCTCAGTGATAAAAAAAATCATTTTTCCCAGGAGACTGCCTGCAGAATATGCACTCTGCCCCTTCTCTAAAATCAATAGTTCTTAATAATTGGGAGCAGGGCACAGACTCCCCTATAAATCTTATTTTCCTAGAAAAATATATGTACAAAGAATTTTAGAAGATCCACAGAGAGCCCAGTGAGCATCATTATAGATTCCTGAGGGGGGACCTGGTCGCTAACTAGCTTTTTCTCGTAACTGTCTTTGGGCCCCTGGACTTAGCCTCGATAAGCAGACATCCCCAGTCCCATGCTGGGTCCTTGTCCTGTTCCTGCAGAGGCCTGGGTTGAGGCTTAATGCAAAGGAATGCTCTGGTACGTGCATCTCATGGCAGTGCAGTTACTCAGACCCAAATGATACATCCTCTCCAAGGTGTCAGAGGAGATACAGTCAGGAGGAAGTTTGATGAAGGTGATTTCTCAGCTCCAACAGAGGGTGTGGTCTTTGGCCTCCCTAGCATGAGGTCCAGCTGGGCCCAAGCAAACTGTTAACTGAACCTCTCATACCCCAAACACGCCATCTTGAAACACAAGCATAAATACATTATAGGATTGCAAACCAATGCACCATACTTCATTTCCTTAGAATGTTGCCCTTTAGGAGGCCAACACGCCTCCTGTCTAACCTTCCTCATCTCAAATCCCACCAAGACTAGACACCCACAGCTGCTGAGAGAGGAAAATCCGTCTCTTGGTAAGATAAGCATCCATGTACCCTTACGTGAGAAAAGCAGGTTACAGCTTTCCGTGCAAAATGAACAACCGCGCACCATCACTGTTGTAAAAACAATGGGAAAAATAAAAATGCTAATAGCAGTTATCTCGAGAGGGTGAGATTGATAGTAAGAGTTCTGTTTATAATATTTGCTGGGTTTTTTCAAAGTCTCTGCATAAGCTTACATTTATAATGTTCATAATCAGAAAAAAATGCCATAAAAAGTATATGAGAACCATTAGCTCTTGCTAGCATCTTCAAAGACACTGTGAGCCCTCACCGTAGAGGCAGACAAGGGATGAATATTTATGTGCTAACAACTTTATGTTCATTATTTCATTTAATCTTCACAACAGGACTGTTACAAATGTTATCTACCTTTTCAGCTGAAAGGGGAAAATCTGACATTTATGGAGGCTTAAGAAGTGTACCCCCAATCACATGGCTAGGATGTAGCAGAGCTGAATATTAAACCCAGGCCTGTCTGTCTTCCAAAACCTTGACACTTTCTACTGTTCCACAAATGATAGAAATAGTCAAACAATAAAAGTGACATTTTACCTTCCAAGTCTCAGCCATGACTGGTGAAGAAATGGCTGTGTGTCGGGGGCTGTGCCCATGCTAGTGGGAACATCGAAGCTTCTCCCCCTTGAACGCCAAGGCTGCCAACCCACTTCTCTCCATGAAGCACAAGGAAGTTGCAGAACTTGCAGAAATGTGAGAACTGAACTTGGGAGTCAAGTAATGAGCCTTCACAAGGCCATAAGGTCACAGCCTGCAGGAAGAGACCAAGAGACAGTAGTCATCACTGCAGAACACGGACTCCCACACAGGCCTGGCCAGCTTTCTGGTACTTTCCCAAAGTTTCCTGGAGGAAAGCAGTGTTTCCCCTCATTGCAGGGCCAGCCTGGGGCCCGGAGCGAGGCAGTACCTGGCTGGATTGCGCATCAGATGGCTGAAAGGCTGCCGGCTCTGTGGCTTGGAGCCTGGTGCTCAGGGGCCGGTTGGTACTTCACTCCAGTTATCTTTCTGTGAAGAAACACTCTGCATAATTTACGGAGCCTGCACCGCTAATCTCTACCAGCTGTCTCACAAACGCCTGTGCTGAACTAAAGTGAGGCTTCGGGGAGCTGGAGGAAGAGCCAGAATTCCGTTGATGGGTCATCTTTGACAGCTGTGACTTTAAAATAATGAGGCTTTGGAAGCATTGTGTAAACCCCTGTGTTCATCAGGGTGTCAGTTAGTCCAAGAGCACTCTGACACTTTCTCTCCCTTCTCGAATCCCCCGTATGACTGGAAAGAAACAGAAAAGAAAACCATCTCCCGACAGCACTAGGAATAGGGCAGGGTGGACCACTGCCCAATCAGAAATGCTGACAGCCCTCCAGAAATTAAAAAGAGGATGGGATTGTTCTAAATAGATGGACAAGGCCCCAGCCCATAAATGCTGAGAAAAGTCAGTGGGGTGGGAAGTGAGCTTCCCTCAAATGTGCACCTCTTCCATGACCTGGAGTACACAAATTCACCACAAACCAGGTGGTTTAAAGCAACACCGATGATCTTACCTTGGATCTTTGGAAGCTCAGGAGTCTGAAATGGGTCTTAGAGAGCAACCAAAGTTTGTGTGCTTTCTGGAGGTTCTAGGAGAAAATGTGTTTCCATGTCTTTGCTAGTTTCCAGAGGCTGCCCACGCTCCCTGGCTCATGGCAAACACTCCACTAATGCTCCCGTTGTCATGTCTCCATCTCTGACTCTGACCTTGCAGCCTACCTCTCACAAGAACCTTTGTGATTATTTGGTCCATCTGGATAGTCTAGGCTCCTGTCCCCATCTCAAGATCCCTAACTTAATCACATTGCAAAGCCCCTACTGATAGGTGAGGCAGTGTCTTCCGAAGTTCCAGGGATTAGAATGTGAACATCTTCAGTGGCCATTATTCTGCGCAGCACACATGACAAGAAGATACAGAGTGAAGTGAGAAGCAGGACGAGAAATAAACTGTTAGATACAAGACAGTTCCAAGCAGCTAAACAAGTTGGTGCCACATACCACAGTCAGAACAACTGTTAACACTGAAATGCTTGCCCTTAGAGTAGAGCTAGATAAATGCTCTCCAAAAAATTGAAACAGTCTGCCAGGGAAGGTCTCATTCCCACACAAAGGAGAAAGATCAGGAAGAACACACAGAACAGCTAATCCCAGAGGAAAGAGAGATGGGGGAAGGGATTTAAAGTTTTTAGTTAATATCCTAACAAAAATGTTAAAGGTTTTACATTCATTAAACAAGAATAGTCTACCAGGAAAATGGAGTAATTCTGTAAATGTTCTTGGCAATGAAGATGGTGATTTGCAGAACAAAAAATACAATGGGTAACCTAGATAAAAAGTTGAAAACAACTTCAGGTCCTAAGGCAAAGAGAGTAGGGTAGAAACTATGAATGAAATAGAAGATAAACACAGAGGGCCCAAGATCCATCTAACAACAGTTTCTGAAGAAGAAGGAAAAACAAATAACAAAAAGAAAAAAGAAAAATTAAGGAGCATAAATAACCAACAAAACAAGAAAAGTTTCCTGAACTGAAGAGACCGATGATTTTTCTTTTGAGAGAGCCAGGTAAGTGCTGAACACACATCATCACAAAACTATAAACCACCACAATGAACGAAAAGACTCAAGTCTCCACAGAGATAAAAAAAAAAAAAAAACTTTTTAAAACCAACCAACCAAACAAACAAACAAAATGCCTCACCTACAAGGGAATGCAAATCAGTTCATTGCCTTCTAAATAGAAGATAAAATAGAATGATTTCAAAGCTCTGTAGAAAATTGTAATATTGACTCTAAAATTAAGATCTTTAGACAACTATCCATGGTGACAACGGGGAAAAAAATCAATACGTTTTCTGACAGGTTTCAGGAAGTGTGCTTAGGAAAGGCATTTGGCAAGCTGCATTTTTATTTTAACCTACCTGGGAGATGCTGTCCCAGAATAAAGAGAGGAGGAAGGGGTAGACTGGAATATAGCTGCGCAGACCCCACAGCTGGCTCACCCAGTACCTATGTGAACCCCCTTTTCATGAGTCTGGGTGCTGCAGACTGGAAAGTCAGAGATTCCCCTGCCCCCACGGTCAATAGCCAGCTGCCCATGGAGGTGACATGGCTGACTACAAACTCTACAAATTCTGTTCCCTCTTTCCTAACATCCTAGGTGCTAAGTAGCAGGCAGAGGCTTTTTTTTTTTTTTTTTTTTTTTAGCCCAAATTTTCCATTTTGTACTTGGGGGTTTCTCCTGGTTAAAACATTCATTCCTGGCCCTGTCACATCTTTTCTTAAGAACGTAGAAATTCTGTAAACCACATATTACCCTGACATAAATCACTTTCTGCTTAAATAAGATGTTGTGGATTCTGCGGCCTGACTTTGGGGACTAGGAATAAGAGTGAGGAAGGATAGGACAAGGGGTTATTGCTTTCATTACAAATGGTTCTGACTTATTTTATTTTTTGCTATGTGCATGCATTACTTTGGATAGAAATTTTTGTTTTAATTTTAATGTAGTCGTGGGCAAAAGAAATGAGGCCTTTTCTTTAGTTCACAGATGAGCAAAGCCAAATGAGCTAAAAACACGTGCATATTTCTCCTTCACCAGTAACCAAAGAAATGCAAATCACAGTTATGCTATGCCCAATAACCTGGCATAAATTTAGAAGGAACATACCCACCACAGGTTGAGATGTGGAAAAACTCTACTTTCAGGTGGAAGTGTGAAATGTTACAGCCCCTTGAGAAATCAATCTGGAAAAGCTGATTAAAATATAGATTAAAAATCTTAAATATATGTACTCTTCAATTCAGCAAACTCAGTCCTAGAAAGCTATCCCACAGAAATAAATAAAACCACCAGAACTTAAAGACTTTTTTTTACAATTGTTCATAGTAGTAAACACTAGTGTTAAAGAAAAGTAGGCAATAATGATTAAAAAAGTGAATAGATCAGGGTTCACCCTTTTAGAAGAATGGATCACCCATAACAATTGATATAAGATAGGGAGTTCCACAAGATGTGAAGTGACAAACAGCAGGCTCAGGAAAAGTAGGAAGTCGCCACAAATACAGTATATATTTTCCCATCTCCCTGCTTTTGCTCACACTATCTCTTCTATTTAAAACATCCTTCTTACCTGACATCAACGTCTCACCTCTGCCTAAAAAGCCTTACCCATGTTGAGTATAAATTAGCCTCACCAATTTTTTTACAAAAATATGATTCAAAATATAAAATGTATACCATTTCACCCAACCATCTTATACCCCTGAATTTGCAATAAAGAAGTAAATGTAAATGAGGCATATAGAAGAATTTATATAATGTGAAAAAAAAAACCCAATCCAAATGTTCATCATTGGGGGGAACAGGGCTACTCAAATGATTTATGATTTGTATGCTCCATAAAATATTACTCAGCCATTAAAGAGGATGATAGAAGTCATATTGATTTGTTAAAATCATCTGGGACATACTGTGTACGTGAGAGAGGTCACTTTCAGACAAACATGTTATGTTATGATTCAATAGAACAAAGTTAGGTGTACTGACCTGGACATATATTCATATTTATTTATAGAAAGATTAAGCATTTCCCAAAATATTTCAACAGTGGGTATCTTTGTACTTGTGAGATTTGGGCTCATTTTAGTTCCTTGTGCTTTTTCATTTTTATGTACTATTTTAATTTTTACCCAATTATATGTTATATTTTATCAACATAATAGTGCTATTTTTGAAAAGTTAAGTCTGAAGCTCCAAGTTCCAAGCTTTAGAATGTCAAATTATGTTTAACAGACTTAATAAAATAAGCACGGGCATTTACTGAGCATTTACCACACACCCAGTACCATCCTAAGTACTTGTACCTGTGTTAGCTTACTTATCTTCACAACAAACTTATTAGACAAGTACAATTATTACCCAAATTGTACAGTGAGGGAAGTGAAGTATAGAAAGGTTATTTGCTTTAGAAATCCAAATTGTGATATATTTCCTTTTTTTTCAACGGTTTTGAAATGACAATGGAAAAAAGTTTTCTGTGTATCAGCACTCACCCCACTATCTAGAAGAGTCAACTAATCAGGCCCCCTTACTCAATCTCTCATTCCCTTAGCCATCTGTTTTTAGCATGAAGGTTTAACTCCTTTTGTTCTTAGCAATGTGGCCTCTCCCCACTGTATTTTCTGCCACCCTTTGAAGTACAACTAGGGTGAGGGTTTCTAGCATTGGGTTATCCTTATTTACATGCACCAGTACCTGTGTGGTTACAAAATCATCCTTTGCAAGATTTTCTTCCATACTGTGACACCCAGAAGGCAAAAGAAACATAATAAATGACTCAAGGTTTTAAAGCTTAAAGGCTTGACACATGGAAAAAAAATGCTCAACAAACACAGCATCCCAACACCCATGCACTTCACATTTCAGAGCACGCATTGGAAGAGATGTAATTACTACGGTTAATTGGTTCCTGGTAAAATGTCAGTGAGAATAAGAACTCATTAATGTATCATTTCAATCACTGGAGACATCAGGTGCTCTCACATGGGGTCTGCTCTGTGGTATCAGTACTGACATCCTTCTCAGGGTTACTGCCCCCTTGAAAGGAGAAACATAAACACCAATTTGTATGTTATGATTTGGAATGCATTCTCTACAGTTTCTGTAAAAAGTCATGCAAATAATCCAGCCAGGTAAACTTCTACATAATTCAGGGAGACCCATGTGAGATTTCTGTCTAACAGCCTGACCTTCACACATTAAGCAGGTGTGTGAGTTTCATAAATATAAATGCAGTTGAGTAAAAAATACTACCTCTGGCTTGTCTTTATTAATGCTGTTTTGGGGGCAAAATTTTTAACTGATCAGACTTAAAGAAAAGCCATTACATCAGGATTATCTCACAGGTCATGTTTCCATATCAGAGAGTTAAATCAACCCTAGAGATTAAAGTAATTCAGGAAAAAGTCCTAAATGTATCCCACCAGTTTTTAACATCATCTCTTCTGTTCTCATGTACCTCAGTATCCATATAACTCCCAGATCTCTAAACACTGTGCACTGAAGTGAGAATGAAAATGATGATGAAAACAATGAAGGAGAAGGAAGGGGAGGAGGACAGAAAAGAGGTAAGAGGAGCAGGGAGAGGAGGAGGAGAGGAAGAGAAAGATGGTAGTGGTGGTGGTGGTGATGATGATAATGATGGTGGTTGTGACGAAGATGATGGTGATAATGGTGAAGATGATGCTGGTGATTTTGGTGACGCTGATGGTGGTGGTGATGACAATTATGATGGTGGTGGTGCTGGGGAAGGTGATATTGGTGGTAGTGAAGATGATGTTGGTGGTGGTAAAGGTGATGATGACAGTGGTGGTGACATGAAGATGATGGTGACAATGGTGATGATGCTGGTGATGTTGGTGAGGATGATGATGGTGATAGTGGTGGAGATGCTGCTGTTGGTGGTGGTGATGCTCATGACGGTGATGGCCATGAAGGTGGTGCTGATGTAGTGACGCTGGTGATGCTGGTAGGGAGATGATGGGTGCCTTCTTGCATTAGCCACAAGTACTCACTTCTAGGTTCCTACCATACATGGGTATATTAAAAAGACAGTCACTGGAACTGAAAGAGAAACTACATTTCCACATTAGACATTTCTTCATTTTACTTTTTAATTAAGTTATTATTTTTAGCAACCCATCTCCATATCACCTTCCACGAGAGATACTTCTAACATTTCCAAACTTGTGGCAGATTTTTAGCTCAATATGTTCATCCTCAAAAAAGAGGGCGGAGGGATTTTCTCACCAGAAGACTGAACTTTTCTCTCTGTGGAGAAGTTGCTTCCTGAAAAGCATTTGTGCTTTTCTTACAAAAATGAGTATTTATTACTATGAAAACTTGATCTTAAAATGTCAAGTTAAAAAAATCAGGTTATGATGAGTGGATCAAGAAGATGTGGTATTTTTATATACAATGGAGTATTACATGGCAATGAGAAAGAATGAAATCTGGCCATTTGTAATAAAGTGGATGGACCTCAAGGGTGTCATGCTAAGCGAAATAAGTCAGACAGAGAAAGACAGATACTATATGTTTGCACTCATAGGTCTAACAGGAGAACAGGAGAAACCTAATGGAGGACCAGGGGGAGGGGAAGAGGGAAAGAGAGTTGGGGTGAGAGAGGGACGCAAAACTTGAGAGACTATTGAATGCTGAAAACGAACTGAGGGTTGAAGGGGAAGGGGGAGGGGGGAAAGAGGTGGTGGTGATGGAGGAGGGCCCTTGTGGGGAAGATCACTGGGTGTTGTATGGAAACCAATTTGACAATAAACTACTTTAAAAAAATCAGGTTACAAAATGAAATGGACAACATGAAAATCACTTTGAAGATAAGACATCAATACATAGCCAACTCGGGGTTAAAAAATGATAGATGATTTTACGTACTTGGAGTTTTTGGCTTTTCTACATTTTTATAAACTTTTTTTTGCAATGAGTATGCAATACTTTTGTGATGAGATAAAAATATTCTTTTAGGCCTCTGCAAAGAAAGAGGATATTTTTTGTAGCTGGAACACTAAAACTGTAAATGGAATGTTTATACAGAGAAAGCAATGAAACCTGAAAATACAGACCTCACTTCTCTACTAGAGCTGAACTTACAGCAGTGAAGGGGCTCTTAGGAAGAAAAAAGGAGAAATAACATGAAGTGTGGAAGAGAAAATGCTTCTATGGGTCAGCTAGAGATGTCTGAAGGAGGCAGAGTTCATTTCAGCTCGGCAAATACTTATTTATCATCTTCTCCATACGAAGCAGCGAGCTCCCAGCAAGATAGAGGATCAGAGTGTTTAAGGAAACTACAGCCCAGCAGGAGACACAGCTATGGGAGCACCTGGCTTCAATGCAGTGGCAAGAGTGGGCACTGCCTCTCACGAAATCCCAGAGAGACCCGGAAAACCGGTGGGAGGGTAGGTTTCTCAGATACATAGATACAGAAGGTGAGTGAAACTAAAAGAAAGAAAGAAGTGAAGGTATGTTCCAGGTAAATGTAATGCCACTAACAAAGACACATCACTGAACTGCAACGTGCATTTGTGGAGCGACACACAGAGGCAGGTGGATAGTGCGAGAGAGAGAAGCAAAGCAGATAAGCCTAGAGGGTTGGGAGCCTCCACCCTTCTATATCAGGACCAGGACAGTTGGAATTTAACTGGTAGGAATGGAAATAAATCCATTTATGGATTTTAAGAGGGTTCATGATGCTGAGCTCTATACTCCCAATGATGTTAAGAACCCCTGACTCCTTTGTGTTCCTGAAATGGCTTCACGAAAATACCCATCCTCCCCACATGACTTATGCAAGACATGCCATCCACACTTGGTCATGACTCCAATAAGACCACGGGTGCCTCCCTTGTTTGCTTTTGACAAGACTGAACACAGACCTTTCCCCTTTTGCCAGGCACAGACTATACCAGTTTCCTAGGATGGCCATAAAAAATACCACAAACTACGTGGCTTAAAACAACAGAAAATATTTTGTTTCACAGTTCTGAAGGCTAGAAGCTTGAAATCAAGGTGTTGGTTTGGCCAAGCTCTCTCAAGACTGTAAGGAGCCATCCGTTCCATGCCTTTCTCTTAGCTTCTAGTGTTGCCATCAGTTTTAGCATTATTTGGCTCAAAGATGCGTCACTCCAATCTCTGCCTCTGCATCATGTGGCCTTCTCCCCTGTGGGTCACTATCTTCACCTCTTCTTGTAAGGACAGCAGCCGAATTGGATTAAGGCTCACCCTGATGACCTCATCTTAACACAATTATATTCAGCAAAGACCCCATCCCCAAATAAGATCACGTTCATAAATACCGAGAATTTGGACCTCAACATATCTTTTAGAGGGATACCATTTAATCTAGATCCTCCGGCTTCCCATTATCTCATAAATGATTCAAGCTCTCTGTTTCCCTGAAACTAGCAAGCCACAGGGGAAAACAAAAACAAAACACACATTACTTAGGCAGATAACTGACTAAAGCAACCCTAACTATAAATCACTCCATCTGTAATGCCCTTACCCCTCCCCATAAAATTCTATTGCAAATCTATCTCCTAAGATACCCTGAGCTTCAGATCTGAGGTGGTTTCCCTATTGCAATGGGGCTAAATAAAATCAGTCTCCTTACTTTTTCGGTTTTTGTCTTCGACAATGAGCAAAAGGTTATGGTCAAATCCTCTCATGTATTTTGAGCAGCAACCCAGAGGTGAATCATGGCAGCAAGGGCTGGTTGTCGATGCTTGGACTCTGCTCAGCCCAGACCCTGCCACAGGACTACTGCGCTTCCACCTTCTTTGCTCAGAACACCAGCTGCGGACAGCTCTCCGGGACAGCTGAGGGAATCGCCTTAGCTTAATCACTGTGTACTCTAGAGACTAAGACAGATGTGACAGGATAATGTATTCATCGTTTCTTTCTGCTAACTAGAGGTATGGTCCTTCTCTACCCTCTAGCAAACATAAAAAGGGAGCCAGGCCCAGTGTTGCCTTTTCTCGTGTGCTTTTGTGTTGCAGAGGACAGAGACACCCAAGACATAACACTCCCATCCCCCATCCAAACCCATGACTGGGTGAAGTGGTTAGGCTGATCAGTCCCAGCGCAATGGATGGGGCTAGGCAGGGCACACAGCAGCAGCCATATCAAAAGCATCTGGGGGCCTCCTGGGGGGCTCCGTAGGTTAGGCATCCAACTCTTGATCTCGGCTCAGGTCTTGATCTCATGGTTCATGAGTTTGAGCCCCACATAGGGCTCTGTATTGACAGTGCAGAGGCTTCTTTGGATTCACTCTCTCCCTTTTTCTCTGCTCCTCCCCCGCTTGTGCTCGCTCGCTTGCTCTCTCTCTCTCTCTCTCTCTCTCTCTCTCAAAATAAATAAATAAACATTAAAAAATCAAAAGCAGCTAGTATTTCTTTCCAAAAGAGCCTGGAAATGAGACAAGTTTTTCAGTACCTTAAGGAGAGGTACCAGAGTACCAGATCTGGCTCAAGGATGCTGGGGAGACAGAATAGCAAGAAAGGCGGCCATGGGAACAGAGGCCAAAGACAGCATGCTTGACAAAGAAGCAGTGAAGCCACCCACCCTCCAATAAGCCCTGTAAGTCTGAGCAACGAGAAGCACAGCTGTCACAAGGATGGGCTGCGGAGCAGAGGGTCTTCTGCTGTCCCCTGATCCTTGTGTGCCTGCGTGGAAACAGAGCAAACCTTCCAAACAGGATAGAAATAGAATTTCTCACCCTCTAGAGAGTTAAAGCTCAAAGTCAGAATAAATTTGATTTATTAAACACAAGGCATTTCTCACCATTCCCCCTCCAAGAGTGTGGACTAAATTTCTAAGTGCAGTAAAGGCAATGTAATCCAGCCAGACGGCAGTACAAATAAGACAGCTACCTTTGAGCAGCTGTGTGTCCCCAAACTGCCGTTCATCGATCATAAATAAAACCCGCTGGAAATCCACTCCACAGGGAGCCGTGGTGGGTCACCTCTCCCAATGCACTGCCAACAACAACAACAAAAAAAAAAAAACACTGCCTCTCTCCTCCTTGTTCCTCATTTGTTTTGTAAACAAGAAATTAAACTTCCATCTCTGGGCCCAAGTTGACTTGGGTAACACAAGGACAGGCTCAGTGGATCTTTCCTGCCCCTTGTGGGAAGTGGAAAAAAGGAGTGGGTACCCCTCCTTCTGGGAATCCCCCCTCCCCCAGTTGGGCCTCTGTTTCCAAACAGGTAAATGAGAATATTAGGAGAAGACAGACTCTCAGACCCAGGTGGCAACAAGAAACGAACTGCTGGAGACGCTCAGGAAAGGAGGAGGCTGTGGTGTGTAGAGGAGGAGCCCTTCCCCAGAAACCTGCTTAGGAAGTGGAATGGTCCTCTCTTCTATTTGCTTTAACCCCTTCTGCTGTCGATCCTCTCAAAAATGTTGAAGTCCTATCTCAGGGCTTCTACAGCTGAGTCACTGAGTCCCCTAACACTCCAGGCCCACCCCACCATGGTGCCCACTTGGCCCCTCTGCCTTCTCTCTGGAATGGGATTGCTAGTCTGGGGGGTCGGGTGGCAAAGGCAGATACTCTTTGATTGAACTGTGTGTCTTCTGCCTTCCTGCCTCCACCCTGGCAGCATCTTAGGACAACAGCTCCCAGGGCTGTCCAGTACTGTCAGTTCCGAGAGGAGTTGCTTCTGGATCATTTAGACTCACCATTCAGGAACGAGGAAGTCCTGCGCAGTAAGAATCAAATCCGGTCTCCCGTGCAATGTAAAGGTTTTCCCCTTCTCCCAGTCAGACCTGACCCACAGCACAGAGAAATAGCTTCACTTGTCTTCTCCACTCTCCATCTCCCTCTTCCTGGTCTCCCTTCCTCCTTAAGAGCTGAGGTCTGGGCAGAGCCATGAGAGAAGGGGCCCTCTTATGTAACTCAGGCTGTCCCCCTTTACCAGCCACAGCCTTGATGGCACAGGTGTCCCACACTGGGGCTACGTGAAGTCAAGTAAGCCCTGCCTCCATATGACTGCACTTCGATGAGCTCTTAAGGGGGAGTCATCGGGCTCTGTGCTGACAGCTCAGAGCCTGGAGCCTGCTTCAGATTCTGTGTCTCTGTCTCTGTCTCTGTCTCTCTCTTTCTGTCCCTCCCCCACTTGAAATGTCTCTCTCTCTCTCTCTCCCTCCCTCCCTCCCCCATTTGAAATGTCTCTCTCTGTGTCTCTCAAAAATAAATATTTTTTAGAAAAGACAGTGGGAGTAATCAGGTCATGTTGTTTTCAGCTTTGAGGCTTCAGTAGAAAACCTAAAATAACAGGAAAAGTTTTGCACATGATCCGGCTACATATTTGAATACTTCCAATCCTTCAAAGTCCCAAACAACTCCCAACCTCTCCAAGATGTCTTTCTGCCCTGACAACTCTGGCCCTTACTGAGATCTCCTTTCCTGGAACATCCAACGCACTTAATGTCAGAACAACACATTCTGATGAGTAAATATATTCTGTCTCATGTTGGTCTCCTGTTGTTTCTCCATGTTGTTCCCAATAGCACAGCAGGCTTTTTGAAGGCAGAAACTGTGCTTTATACTTATTTTGTATCCCCTCTGGCTTTTACCACTTTGCTGCCAACATAAAGGTGCTCGATGCATATTTGAAGTGAGTTGAATTGAATTTTCAATCAGACACACACTAGAGAGAGAGAGAGAGAGACCCTCAATGTGGCTAGGGGTGCAGTGCAGCAGCACAGAAGAGAGACTGCACACAAAGTTCCTTTCAGAACTTGGGCATTGTAAAATTGAAGAGGGGCTTTTTAAAGGTAACATATGCTGTCGTTCCTGGGAGCTGGGTAATGTTGTTCATCCATCGCTGGGAATAATCACATGGGCTTAGGATCCAGTGCAGGGGACCCTTTTGCACAGACAGCCACTGGCACCAGCGCTGTGAGCAAGGATGATGGAGGGAGGCAGGAGATGCCGCCTTTCCCACCTCTGCTCAAACCTTCCCACCCAGGTTTGGTGACTAGACCTGAGTGGCAGACACCCGGATGTGGCAGGAAATCCCTGTGGGAGCAGGTGCCCTGAGTCAGAGGCATGCCCCGATCCTCTCCTCTCTCACACGCACGCATGTGGCGGTGCACACGTCCCCACAGAGCATCAGTAGGGACTTACCTGCCAAATGCAAGTAACCAATCAGGGTTGAGCTAGTTCCTCTCTTTCCTTACCTTCACGCACCTTCCACTGGCAGAGACTTCTTTCAGGAAACACTATAATACTGCTCAATCCCATCCAAGGGCTCTTTTATCCTTCTAACTTTAGATGTCTACCATGGATAACTGAAAGAACACAAGGTCTTGGACCCCACCAGCTAATGAATTCAGAAACACTTTCCAGTTAACATTAACACCTGAACGACATGACTGCGATCTCAGAGACTAGAGCAGGAAATCAAGAGCCCTGGCATTCCACCCACCTTTCCTGGAGACTTATAGAAACCTCAACATGTGTGCAATCACTTGCTCCCAAAGCTGATGGAGTTAGGGGGTCCTCAGCCCTGTGAGCATCTTACCCTTTCCCTTGAGTCAGGAAGCTGGTCCCAAGGCCCTTATATCTGCATTTCCTCTGCTCACCTGCACTTCCATCCCTGCCAGGTGACAACGGCCATGCTCTCCTGGACTTCCTGGGGCAGGAGGTCCTCCTACCACTGCCAGCCAGGTTTCTCCCCCGCACCCAGCTCCCAAAATTCTACAGGGAGCTCAAATGTTATCTTGGGGTGATAATAAATATAAAATTGAAATTAATTTAGTAGCAGCTGTGGGTCATTTAGATCCGACTGGTCATTTTTAGTCATCAAAACAGGTAGAGCCAAAGAGAAGACACTGGGACCTCTCTTACTTCCCTTTGAGTCAGGTTAGCATGATCCAGTTCTATAAAGAAGGGCTTGAAAAGCTGGCAGTGGAGACAGTTGGGGCACATGGGTTGTATCTCTGCTTGGTCCCGTGGCTGATGGCAGTGTATTCTCAATGTAATGATTCTTTTTATGTGACAAGGAGCTGGAGCAGGGGATGCTGAGCGAAGGAGTCCACATATTCCCCATAACTCGAATTACTACAATGAATTGCTACATTACTCACCTTTGCACTGGACATTAATCACAAAAACAAAAAACTGCCGAGCCAGGGAGTTAGAGAGGATGTGCTACCGCAGCCCGCACCCTGTGCCAAATGCACAGTGGTGATGAGGTCCGTGGAGCTCCCCCTGCCCGTCTGCGGCTAAAGCATTAGCGCCGAGGCTGGAGGGTCGAAGTGTCAGCAGGGACTGAGACGGAGCTGGGCCCCTCCCCACCTGGGAGGCCACCTGCCCGCAGAGGACAATCCAGATCTTCTTCGGGCCCCCATGCTTGCCATTCGATGTGTCTCTACAGGCTCAGGCCCGATTTTGCCAAACTCTGGGGAAGGAGGACCCAAAATATTAAAAATAGCCATATGGTTTAATATTATATATATATGGAAAAAAGAAATAAAAATTATTCATTTTATGTCACAGAAAGTGGTGGATTATTAAGGTGAAAAAGGAAGGACTACGAGATATATAAATATGGTCTCGTTTCTCTATGTGTATGTCTTAACAAAATATATAATATCCTATTTTCCATTAGCTTATGGAGACAGTTTCAAATGTAGTCTAAGTAGGCTTACAGAAGTAATAGGTCTAGAACAATTGAGTTTAGGGCTTGGATATTCCTTTAACATGACTTCTGGAAGTCCTTCCCGCACTCCAGGTGGGCCTCAGGTCCGGGTCCTGTATAAAGCAGGGAAACAGGGGCACCTGGGTGGCTCAGTTAAGACATCTGACTATTGATTCTGGCTCACGTCATGATCTCACAGTTGGTGGGTTCGAGCCCTGCATTGGGCTCTGTGCTGGTAGTGCAAAGCCTGCTTGGGATTCTCTCCCTCTCTCTCTTACTCTTCTCTCTCTCTCTCTCTTCCTCCCCCACTCACACTCACTCTCTCTCAAACTAAATAAACATTTTAAAAAACTAAAGCAGGGAAGCAGGTACAAGGGAAGGGTAGGAAAGTGACAATCAGTCATCTGTCCCCACTGGCTCCCAGCCACCAGTGCTCTCCTGTCACAGTCCCTTCAGCTCCAGGGCTCTGCTCTCCTATTGACAAGGGATGCTTGCCCTGGGTCCCTGTCCTGTGCTCCTGACACACCCTGCAGTCATTTTCTCTGGGTCTTTCCAAACTCCTACCTCTCTCCTAGGGAACAGGGCCTGGCTTCCCAGAGCTCTGGCACAAACAGTGCTCTGCTCATCCTCCTTCACCTCCTTTTTGGTCCTAAAGAAAATCTTTCCCCCAGAAGATATAACCATGACGTAAAAAAAGCACAAAGTTAAAAAACATGTGTGAATACTCCATTCCTACCCCCTAATTAAAGGTACACAATAGCACTTTTGTTTTTCCTGTCCTAGATTATCTCCAAAAACTGTTAAAATGTAATAGACTTACCAAAAAAAA